>NW_025957304.1:0-47006 GCF_023159225.1 Perognathus longimembris pacificus | reverse complement strand
TTTCTCTGTTCCCTCACTACAATCCAGATTCTTTTGGGGACTTACCAGTACAGTAACCATCCCAGGAAGTACGTAATTTATTAAGCGACTGCTTTTCTTAATCTCAGTGGAGATATTTACTGATAAACAGCTACCTACGCAGCATGTTCATGTCGTTCCTAAATGAGCTTTTATCTCTCTCCCCACACCACAAATCAGATTCTTCTGAGTAGTTCCCAGTACATTATCCTTTCCCCTGTGTAATTACCTTAACAAGCTCCAGCTGTTTTTATTCTCAGAAGGTTTACTCCCTGATATACAGCTGCTTACCCCCTTCGTAAGTGCAGGTCCTAAATGAGCTTTTTTCTCTGTTCCCTCACCACAATCCAGATTCTTTCGGGGGAGTTACCAGTACAGTAACCATACAAGGAAGTACTTAATTTATTAAGCTACTGCTTTTCTTTATCTCAATGGAGATATTTACTGATAAACAGCTACCTACGCAGCATGTACATGTCGTTCCTAAATGAGCTTTTATCTCTCTCCCCTCACCACAAATCAGATTCTTCTGAGGAGTTCCCCGTACATTATCCTTTCCCCTGTGTAATTACCTTAACAAGCTCCAGCTGTTTTTATTCTCAGATGGTTTACTCCCTGATATACAGCAGCCTACCCCCTTCGTAAGTGCAGGTCCTAAATGAGCTTTTTTCTCTGTTCCCTCACCACAATCCAGATTCTTTTGGGGAGTTACCAGTACAGTAACCATACCAGGAATTACTTAATTTATTAAGCTACTGCTTTTCTTAATCTCACTGGAGATATTTACTGATAAACAGCTACCTACGCAGCATGTTCATGTCGTTCATAAATGAGCTATTATCTCTCTCCCCTCACCACAAATCAGATTCTTCTGAGGAGTTCCCAGTACATTATCCTTTCCCCTGTGTAATTACCTTAACAAGCTCCAGCTGTGTTTATTCTCAGAAGGTTTACTCCCTGATATACAGCTGCCTACCCCCTTCGTCAGTGCAGGTCCTAAATGAGCTTTTCTCTCTGTTCCCTCACCACAATCCAGATTCTTTTCGGGAGTTACCAGTACAGTATCCATAGCAGGAAGTACTTAATTTATTAAGCTACAGCTTTTCTTAATCTCAGTGGAGATATTTACTGATAAGCAGCTACGTACGCAGCATGTTCATGTCGTTCCTAAATGAGCTTTTATCTCTCTCCCCTCACCACAAATCAGATTCTTCTGAGGAGTTCCAAGTACATTATCCTTTCCCCTGTGTAATTACCTTAACAAGCTTCCAGCTGTTTTTATTCTCAGAAGGTTTACTCCCTGATATACTGCTGCCTACCCCCTTCGTAAGTGCAAATCCTAAATGAGCTTTTTTCTCTGTTCCCTCACCACAATCCAGACTCTTTTGGGGAGTTACCAGTACAGTAACCATACCAGGAAGTTCTTAATTTATTAAGCTACTGCTTTTCTTAATCTGAGTGGAGATATTTACTGATCAACAGCTACCTACGCAGCCTGTTCATGTCGTTCCTAAATGAGCTTTTATCTCTCTCCCCTCACCACATATCAGATTCTTCTGAGGAGTTCGCAGTACATTATCCTTTCCCCTGTGTAATTACCTTAACAAGCTCCAGCTTTTTTTATTCTCAGAAGTTTTTAATCCCTGATATACAGCTGTCTACCCCCTTCGTATGTTCAGGTCCTAAATGAGCTTTTATCTCTGTTCCCTCAACACAATCCAGATTCTTTTGGGGAGTTACCAGTATAGTAACCATACCAGGAAGTACTTAATTTATTAAGCTACTGCTTTCTTAATCTCAGTGGAGATATTTACTGATAAACAGCTACCTACGCAGCAAGTTCATGTCGTTCCTAAATGAGCTTTTATCTCTCTCCCCTCACCACAAATCAGATTCTTCTGAGGAGTTCCCAGTACATTATCCTTTCCCCTGTGTACTTACCTTAACAAGCTCCAGCTGTTTTTATTCTCAGAAGGTTTGCTCCCTGATATACAGCTGCCTACCCCTTCGTAAGTGCAGGTACTAAATGAGCTTTTTTCTCTGTTCCCTCACCACAAATCAGATTCTTCTGAGGAGTTCCCAGTACATTATCCTTTCCCCTGTGTAATTACCTTAACAAGCTCCAGCTGTTTTTATTCTCAGAAGATTTACTCCCTGATAAACAGATCCCTACCCCCTTCGTAAGTGCAGGTCGGTAAATGAGCATTATTCTCTGTTCCCTCACCACAATCCAGATTCTTTTGCGGAGTTACCAGTACAGTTACCATACCAGGAAGTACTTAATTTATTAAGCTACTGCTTTTCTTAATCTCAGTGGAGATTTTTACTGATAAACAACTACGTACGCAGCATGTTCATGTCGTTCTCAAATGAGCTTTTATCTCTCTCCCCTCACCACAAATCAGATTCTTCTGAGGACTTCCCAGTACATTATCCTTTCCCTGTGTAATTACCTTAACAAGCTCCAGCTGTTTTTATTCTCAGAAGGTTTACTCCCTGATATACAGCTGCCTACCCCCTTCGTAAGTGCAGGTCCTAAATGAGCTTTTTTCTCTGTTCCCTCACCACAATCCAGATTCTTTTGGGGAGTGACCAGTACAGTAACCGTACCAGGAAGTACTTAATTTATTAAGCTACTGCTTTTCTTAATCTCAGTGGAGATATTTACTGATAAACAGCTACCTACGCAGCATGTTCATGTCGTTCCTAAATGAGCTTTTATCTCTCTCCGCTCACCACAAATCAGATTCTTCTGAGGAGTTCCCAGTACATTATCCTTTCCCCTGTGTAATTACCTTAACAAGCTCCAGTTGTTTTTATTCTCAGAAGGTTTACTCCCTGATATACAGCTGCCTACCCCCTTCGTAAGTGCAGGTCCTAAATGTGCTTTTTTCTCTGTTCCCTCACCACAATCCAGATTCTTTTGGGGAGTTACCAGTACAGTAACCAAACCAGGAAGTACTTAAATTATTAAGCTCCTGCTTTTCTTAATCTCAGTGGAGATATTTTCTGATAAACAGGTACCTACGCAGCATGTTCATGTCGTTCCTAAATGAGCTTTTATCTCTCTCCCGTCACCACAAATCAGATTCTTCTGAGGAGTTCCCAGTACATTATCCTTTCCCCTGTGTAATTACCTTAACAAGCTCCAGCTGTTTTTATTCTCAGAAAGTTTACTCCCTGATATACAGCTGCCTACCCCCTTCGTAAGTGCAGGTCCTAAATGAGGTTTTTTCTCTGTTCCCTCACCACAATCCAGATTCTTTTGAGGAGTTACCAGTACAGTAACCATACCAGGAAGTACTTAGTTTATTAAGCTACTGCTTTTCTTAATCTCAGTGGAGATATTTACTGATAAACAGATACGTATGCAGCATGTTCATGTCGTTCCTAAATGAGCTTTTATCTCTCACCCCTCACCACAGATCAGATTCTTCTGAGGAGTTCCCAGTACATTATCCTTCCCCTGTGTAATTACCTTAACAAGCTCCAGCTGTTTCTATTCTCAGAAGGTTGACTCCCTGATATACAGCTGCCTACCCCCTTCGTAAGTGCAGGTCCTAAATGAGCTTTTTCTCTGTTCCCTCACCACAATCCAGATTCTTTTGGGGAGTTACCAGTACAGTAACCATACCAGGAAGTACTAAATTTATCAAGCTACTGGCTTTTCTTAATCTCAGTGGAGATATTTACTGATAAACAGCTACCTAAGCAGCATGTTCATGTCGTTCCTAAATGAGCTTTTATCTCTCTCCCCTCACCACAAATCAGATTCTTCTGAGGAGTACCCAGTACATTATCCTTTCCCCTGTGTAATTACCTTAACAAGCTCCAGCTGTTTTTATTCTCAGAAGGTTTACTCCCTGATATACAGCTGCCTACCCCCTTCGTAAGTGCAGGTCTTAAATGAGCTTTTTTCTCTGTTCCCTGACCACAATCCAGATTCTTTTGGGGAGTTACCAGTACAGTAACCATACCAGGAAGTACTAAATTTATCAAGCTACTGCTTTTCTTAATCTCAGTGGAGATATTTACTGATAAACAGCTACCTACGCAGCATGTTCATGTCGTTCCTAAATGAGTTTTATCTCTCTCCCCTCACCACAAATCAGATTCTTCTGAGGAGTTCCCAGTACATTATCCTTCCCCTGTGTACTTACCTTAACAAGCTCCAGCTGTTTCTATTCTCAGAAAGTTTACTCCCTGATTTACAGCTGCCTACCCCCTTCGTAAGAGCAGGTCCTAAATGAGCTTTTTTCTCTGTTCCCTCACCACAATCCAGATTCTTTGGGGGAGGTTACCAGTACAGTAACCATACCAGGAAGTACTTAATTTATCAAGCTACTGCTTTTCTTAATCTCAGTGGAGATATTAACTGATAAACAGCTACGTATGCAGCATGTTCATGTCGTTCCTAAATGAGCTTTTATCTCTCTCCCCTCACCACAAATCAGATTCTTCTGAGGAGTTCCCAGTACATTATCCTTTCCCCTGTGTAATTACCTTAACAAGCTCCAGCTGTTTTTATTCTCTGAAGGTTTACTCCCTGATATACAGCTGCCTACCCCCTTCGTAAGTGCAGGTCCTAAATGAGCTTTTTTCTCTGTTCCCTCACCACAATCCAGATTCTTTTGGGGAGTTACCAGTACAGTATCCATACCAGGAAGTACTTAATTTATTAAGCTACTGCTTTTCTTAATCTCAGTGGAGATATTTACTGATAAACAGCTACGTATGCAGCATGTTCATGTCGTTCCTAAATGAGCTTTTATCTCTCTACACTCACCACAAATCAGATTCTTCTGAGGTGTTCCCAGTACATTATGCTTTCCCCTGTGTAATTACCTTAACAAGCTCCAGCTGTTTTTATTCTCAGAAGCGATACTCCCTGATATACAGCTGCCTACCCCCTTCGTAAGTGCAGGTCCTAAATGAGCTTTTTTCGCTGTTCCCTCACCACAATCCAGATTCTTTTTGGGAGTTGCCAGTACAGTAACCTTCCAGGAAGTACTTAATTTATTAAGCTACTGCTTTTCTTAATCTCAGTGGAGATATTAACTGATAAACAGCTACCTACGCAGCATGTTCATGTCGTTCCTAAATGAGCTTTTATCCCTCTCTCCCCCCTCACCACTAGTCAGATTCTTCTGAGGAGTTCCCAGTACATTATCCTTTCCCCTGTGTAATTACCTTAACAAGCTCCAGCTGTTTTTATTCTCAGAAGGTTTACCCCCTGATATACAGCTGCCTAACCCCTTCGTAAGTGCAGGTCCTAAATGAGCTTTTTTCTCTGTTCCCTCACCACAATCCAGATCTTTTGGGGAGTTACCAGTACAGTATCCATACCAGGAAGTACTTAATTTATTAAGCTACTGCTTTTCTTAATCTCAGTGGAGATATTTACAGATAAACAGCTACGTATGCAGCATGTTCATGTCGTTCCTAAATGAGCTTTTATCTCTCTACACTCACCACAAATCAGATTCTTCTGAGGAGTTCCCAGTACATTATCCTTTCCCCTGTGTAATTACCTTAACAAGCTCCAGCTGTTTTTATTCTCAGAAGCGATACTCCCTGATATACAGCTGCCTACCCCCTTCGTAAGTGCAGGTCCTAAATGAGCTTTTTTCGCTGTTCCCTCACCACAATCCAGATTCTTTTTGGGAGTTGCCAGTACAGTAACCTTCCAGGAAGTACTTAATTTATTAAGCTACTGCTTTTCTTAATCTCAGTGGAGATATTAACTGATTAACAGCTACCTACGCAGCATGTTCATGTCGTTCCTAAATGAGCTTTTATCTCTCTCCCCTCACCACTAGTCAGATTCTTCTGAGGAGTTCCCAGTACATTATCCTTTCCCCTGTGTAATTACCTTAACAAGCTCCAGCTGTTTTTATTCTCAGAAGGTTTACCCCCTGATATACAGCTGCCTAACCCCTTCGTAAGTGCAGGTCCTAAATGAGCTTTTTTCTCTGTTCCCTCACCACAATCCAGATTCTTTTGGGGAGTTACCAGTACAGTATCCATACCAGGAAGTACTTAATTTATTAAGCTACTGATTTTCTTAATCTCAGTGGAGATATTTACTGATAAACAGCTACGTATGCAGCATGTTCATGTCGTTCCTAAATGAGCTTTTATCTCTCTACACTCACCACAATTCAGATTCTTCTGAGGAGTTCCCAGTACATTATCCTTTCCCCTGTGTAATTACCTTAACAAGCTCCAGCTGTTTTATTCTCAGAAGCGATACTACCTGATATACAGCTGCCTACCCCCTTCGTAAGTGCAGGTCCTAAATGAGCTTTTTTCGCTGTTCCCTCACCACAATCCAGATTCTTTTTGGGAGTTACCAGTACAGTAACCATACCAGGAAGTACTTAATTTTTTAAGCTACTGCTTTTCTTAATCTCAGTGGAGATATTTACTGATAAACAGCTACCTACGCAGCATGTTCTTGTCGTTCCTAAATGAGCTTTTATCTCTCTCCCCTCACCACTAGTCAGGTTCTTCTGAGGAGTTCCCAGTACATTATCCTTTCCCCTGTGTAATTACCTTAACAAGCTCCAGCTGTTTTTATTCTCCGAAGGTTTACTCCCTGATATACTGTGGCCTAACCCCTTCGTAAGTGCAGGTCCTAAATGAGCTTTTTTTCTCTGTTTTCTCACCACAATCCAGATTCTTTTGGGGAGTTACCAGTACAGTAACCATACCAGGAAGTAATTAATTTATTAAGCTACTGCTTTTCTTAATCTCAGTGGAGATATTTACTGATAAACAGCTACCTACGCAGCATGTTCATGTCGCTCATAAATGAGCTTTTATCTCTCTCCCCTCACCACAAATCAGATTCTTCTCAGGAGTTCCCAGTACATTATCCTTCCGCTGTGTAATTACCTTAACAAGCTCCAGCTGTTTCTATTCTCAGAAAGTTTACTCCCTGATATACAGCTGCCTACCCCCTTCGTAAGTGCAGGTCCTAAATGAGCTTTTTTCTCTGTTCCCTCACCACAATCCAGATTCTTTTGGGGAGTTACCAGTACAGTAACCATACCAGGAAGTACTAAATTTATCAAGCTACTGCTTTTCTTAATCTCAGTGGAGATATTTACTGATAAACAGCTACCTACGCAGCATGTTCATGTCGTTCCTAAATGAGTTTTATCTCTCTCCCCTCACCACAGATCAGATTCTTCTGAGGAGTTCCCAGTACATTATCCTTTCCCCTGTGTAATTACCTTAACAAGCTCCAGCTGTTTTTATTCTCAGAAGGTTGACTCCCTGATATACAGCTGCCTACCCCCTTCGTAAGTGCAGGTCCTAAATGAGCTTTTTTCTCTGTTCCCTCACCACAATCCAGATTCTTTGGGGGAGTTACCAGTACAGTAACCATACCAGGAAGTACTTAATTTATTAAGCTACTGCTTTTCTTAATCTCAGTGGAGATATTTACTGATAAACAGATACGTATGCAGCATGTTCATGTCGTTCCTAAATGAGCTTTTATCTCTCTCCCCTCACCACAAATCAGATTCTTCTTACGAGTTCCCAGTACATTATCCTTTCCCCTGTGTGATTACCTTAACAAGCTCCAGCTGCTTTTATTCTCAGAAGGGTTACTCCCTGATATACAGCTGCCTAACCGCTTCGTAAGTGCAGGTCCTAAATGAGCTTTTTTTCTCTGTTCCCTCACCACAATCCAGATTCTTTTCGGGAGTTACCAGTACAGTAAACATACCAGAAAGTACTTAATTTATTAAGCTACTGCTTTTCTTAATCTCACTGGAGATATTTACTCTGAACTGCTACGTACGCAGCATGTTCATGTCGTTCCTATATGAGCTTTTATCTCTCTCCCCTCACCACAAAATCAGATTCTTCTGAGGAGTTCCCAGTACATTATCCTTTCCCCTGTGCAATTACCTTAACAAGCACCGGCTGTTTTTATTCTCAGAAGGT
The DNA here is from genome assembly GCF_023159225.1 of Perognathus longimembris pacificus. NCBI lineage: Eukaryota > Metazoa > Chordata > Mammalia > Rodentia > Heteromyidae > Perognathus > Perognathus longimembris. The sequence continues at coordinate 39,029 of NW_025957304.1, read as the reverse complement.
TTACTCCCTGATATACAGCTGCCTACCCCCTTCGAAATTGCAGGTCCTAAATGAGCTTTTTTCTCTGTTCCCTCACCACAAACAAGATTCTTTTGGAGAGTTACCAGTACAGTATCCATACCAGGAAGTACTTAATTAATTAAGCTACTGATTTTCTTAATCTCAGTGGAGATATTTAACTGATAAACAGCTACGTATGCAGCATGTTCATGTCGTTCCTAAATGAGCTTTTATCTCTCTACACTCACCACAAATCAGATTCTTCTGAGGAGTTCCCAGTACATTATCCTTTCCCCTGTGTAATTACCTTAACAAGCTCCAGCTGTTTTTATTCTCAGAAGCGATACTCCCTGATATACAGCTGCCTACCCCCTTTGTAAGTGCAGGTCCTAAATGAGCTTTTTTCGCTGTTCCCTCACCACAATCCAGATTCTTTTTGGGAGTTAACAGTACAGTAACCATACCAGGAAGTACTTAATTTTTTAAGCTACTGCTTTTCTTAATCTCAGTGGAGATATTTACTGATAAACAGCTACCTACGCAGCATGTTCATGTCGTTCCTAAATGAGCTTTTATCTCTCTCCCCTCACCACTAGTCAGATTCTTCTGAGAGTTCCCAGTACATTATCCTTTCCCCTGTGTAATTACCTTAACAAGCTCCAGCTGTTTTTATTCTCAGAAGGTTTACTCCCTGATATACAGCTGCCTACCCCCTTCGTAAGAGCAGGTCCTAAATGAGCTTTTTTCGATGTTCCCTCACCACAATCCAGATGCTTTTGGGGAGTTACCAGTACAGTAACCATACCAGGAAGTACTTAATTTATTAAGCTACTGCTTTTCTTAATCTCAGTGGAGATATTTACTGATAAACAGCTACCTACGCAGCATGTTCATGTCGTTCCTAAATGAGCATTTATCTCTCTCCCCTCACCACAAATCAGATTCTTCTGAGGAGTTCCCAGTACATTATCCTTTCCCCTGTGTAATTACCTTAACAAGCTCCAGCTGTTTTTATTCTCCGAAGGTTTACTCCCTGATATACTGTGGCCTACCCCCTTCGTAAGTGCAGGTCCTAAATGAGCTTTTTTCTCTGTTTTCTCACCACAATCCAGATTCTTTTTGGGGAGTTACCAGTACAGTAACCATACCAGGAAGTAATTAATTTATTAAGCTACCGCTTTTCTTAATCTCAGTGGAGATATTTACTGATAAACAGCTACCTACGCAGCATGTTCATGTCGTTCCTAAATGAGCTTTTATCTCTCTCCCCTCACCACAAATCAGATTCTTCTGAGGAGTTCCCCAGTACATTATCCTTTCCCCTGTGTAATTACCTTAACAAGCTCCAGCTGTTTTTATTCTCAGAAGGTTTACTCCCCTGATATACAGCTGCCCTACCCACTTCGTAAGTGCAGGTCCTAAATGAGCTTTTTTCTCTGTTCCCACACCACAATCCAGATTCTTTTGGGGAGTTACCAGTACAGTAACCATACCAGGAAGTACTTAATTTATTAAGCTACTGCTTTTCTTAATCTCAGTGGAGATATTTACTGATAAACAGCTACCTACGCAGCATGTTCATGTGGTTACTAAATGAGCTTTTATCTCTCTCCCCTCACCACAAATCAGATTCTTCTGAGGAGTTCCCGGTACATTATCCTTTCCCCTGTGTAATTACCTTAGCAAGCTCCAGCTGTTTTTATTCTCAGAAGGTTTACTCCCTGATATACAGCTGCCTACCCCCTTCGTAAGTGCAGGTCCTAAATGAGCTTTTTTCTCTGTTCCCTCACCACAATCCAGATTCTTTGGGGAGTTACCAGTACAGTAATCCATACCAGGAAGTACTTAATTTATTAAAGCTACTGCTTTTCTTAATCTCAGTGGAGATATTTACTGATAAACAGCTACCTACGCAGCATGTTCATGTCGTTCCTAAATGAGCTTTTATCTCTCTCCCCTCACCACAAATCAGATTCTTCTGAGGAGTTCCCAGTACATTATCCTTTCCCCTGTGTAATTACCTTAACAAGCTCCAGCTGTTTTTATTCTCAGAAGGTTTACTCCCTGATATACAGCTGCCTACCCCCTTCGTAAGTGCAGGTCCTAAATGAGCTTTTTTCTCTGTTCCCTCACCACAATCCAGATTCTTTTGGGGAGTTACCAGTACAGTAACCATACCAGGAAGTACTTAATTTATTAAGCTACTGCTTTTCTTAATCTCAGTGGAGATATTTACTGATAAACAGCTACGTACGCAGCATGTTCATGTCGTTCCTAAATGAGCTTTTATCTCTCTCCCCTCACCACAAATCAGATTCTTCTTACGAGTTCCCAGTACATTATCCTTTCCCCTGTGTGATTACCTTAACAAGCTCCAGCTGCTTTTATTCTCAGAAGGTTTACTCCCTGATATACAGCTGCCTACCCCTTCGTAAGTGCAGGTCCTAAATGAGCTTTTTTCTCTGTTCCCTCACCACAATCCAGATTCTTTTGGGGGAGTTACCAGTACAGTAACCATACCAGGAAGTACTTAATTTATTAAGCTACTGCTTTTCTTAATCTCAGTGGAGATATTTACTGATAAACAGCTACGTACGCAGCATGTTCATGTCGTTCCTAAATGAGCTTTTATCTCTCTCCCCTCACCACAAATCAGATTCTTCTGAGGAGTTCCCAGTACATTATCCTTTCCCCTGTGTGATTACCTTAACAAGCTCCAGCTGTTTTTATTCTCAGAAGGTTTACTCCCCTGATATACAGCTGCCTAACCCCTTCGTAAGTGCAGGTCCTAAATGAGCTTTTTTCTCTGTTCCCTCACCACAATCCAGATTCTTTTCGGGAGTTACCAGTACAGTAACCATACCAGGAAGTACTTAATTTATTAAGCTACTGCTTTTCTTAATCTCACTGGAGATATTTACTGATAAACAGCTACGTACGCAGCATGTTCATGTCGTTCCTAAATGAGCTTTTATCTCTCTCCCCTCACCACAAATCAGATTCTTCTGAGGAGTTCCCAGTACATTATCCTTTCCCCTGTGTAATTACCTTAACAAGCACCAGCTGTTTTTATTCTCAGAAGTTTTACTCCCTGATATACAGCTGCCTACCCCCTTCGTAAGTGCAGGTCCTAAATGAGCTTTTTTCTCTGTTCCCTCACCACAATCCAGATTCTTTTGGGAGTTACCAGTACAGTAACCATACCAGGAAGTACTTAATTTATTAAGCTACTGATTTTCTTAATCTCAGTGGAGATATTTACTGATAAACAGCTACCTACGCAGCATGTTCATGTCGTTCCTAAATGAGCTTTTATCTCTCTCCCCTCACCACAAATCAGATTCTTCTGAGGAGTTCCCAGTACATTATCCTTTCCCCTGTGTAATTACCTTAACAAGCTCCAGCTGTTTTTATTCTCAGAAGGTTTACTCCCTGATATACAGCTCCTACCCCCTTCGTAAGTGCAGGTCCTAAATGAGCTTTTTTCGCTGTTCCCTCACCACAATCCAGATTCTTTTTGGGGAGTTACCAGTACAGTAACCATACCAGGAAGTACTTAATTTATTAAGCTACTGCTTTTCTTAATCTCAGTGGAGATATTTACTGATAAACAGCTACCTACGCAGCATGTTCATGTCGTTCCTAAATGAGCTTTTATCTCTCTCCCCTCACCACAAATCAGATTCTTCTGAGGAGTTCCCAGTACATTATCCTTTCCCCTGTGTAATTACCTTAACAAGCTCCAGCTGTTTTTATTCTCAGAAGGTTTACTCCCTGATATACAGCTGCCTACCCCTTCGTAAGTGCAGGTCCTAAATGAGCCTTTTTCTCTGTTCCCTCACCACAATCCAGATTCTTTTGGGGAGTTACCAGTACAGTAACCATACCAGGAAGTACTTAATTTATTAAGCTACTGCTTTTCTTAATCTCAGTGGAGATATTTTACTGATAAACAGCTACCTACGCAGCATGTTCATGTCGTTCCTAAATGAGCTTTTTATCTCTCTCCCTCACCACAAATCAGATTCTTCTGAGGAGTTCCCAGTACATTATCCTTTCCCCTGTGTAATTACCTTAACAAGCTCCAGCTGTTTTTATTGTCAGAAGGTTTACTCCCTGATATACTGCTGCCTACCCCTTCGTAAGTGCAGGTCCTAAATGAGCTTTTTTCTCTGTTCCCTCACCACAATCCAGATTCTTTTGGGGAGTTACCAGTACAGTAACCATACCAGGAAGTACTTAATTTATTAAGCTACTGCTTTTCTTAATCTCAGTGGAGATATTTACTGATAAACAGCTACCTACGCAGCATGTTCATGTCGTTCCTAAATGAGCTTTTATCTCTCTCCCTCACCACAAATCAGATTCTTCTGAGGAGTTCCCAGTACATTATCCTTTCCCCTGTGTAATTACCTTAACAAGCTCCAGCTGTTTTTATTCTCAGAAGGTTTACTCCCTGATATACAGCTGCCTACCCTCTTCGTAAGTGCAGGTCCTAAATGAGCTTTTTTCTCTGTTCCCTCACCACAATCCAGATTCTTTTGGGGAGTTACCAGTACAGTAACCATACCAGGAAGTACTTAATTTATTAAGCTACTGCTTTTCTTAATCTCAGTGGAGATATTTACTGATAAACAGCTACCTACGCAGCATGTTCATGTCGTTCCTAAATGAGCTTTTATCTCTCTCCCCTCACCACAAATCAGATTCTTCTGAGGAGTTCCCAGTACATTATCCTTTCCCCTGTGTAATTACCTTAACAAGCTCCAGCTGTTTTTATTCTCAGAAGGTTTACTCCCTGATATACAGCTGCCTACCCCCTTCGTAAGTGCAGGTCCTAAATGAGCTTTTTTTCTCTGTTCCCTCACCACAATCCAGATTCTTTTGGGGAGTTACCAGTACAGTAACCATACCAGGAAGTACTTAATTTATTAAAGCTACTGCTTTTCTTAATCTCAGTGGAGATATTTACTGATAAACAGCTACCTACGCAGCATGTTCATGTCGTTCCTAAATGAGCTTTTATCTCTCTCCCCTCACCACAAATCAGATTCTTCTGAGGAGTTCCCAGTACATTATCCTTTCCCCTGTGTAATTACCTTAACAAGCTCCAGCTGTTTTTATTCTCAGAAGGTTTACTCCCTGATATACAGCTGCCTACCCCCTTCGTAAGTGCAGGTCCTAAATGAGCTTTTTTCTCTGTTCCCTCACCACAATCCAGATTCTTTTGGGAGTTACCAGTACAGTAACCATACCAGGAAGTACTTAATTTATTAAGCTACTGCTTTTCTTAATCTCAGTGGAGATATTTACTGATAAACAGCTACCTACGCAGCATGTTCATGTCGTTCCTAAATGAGCTTTTATCTCTCTCCCCTCACCACAAATCAGATTCTTCTGAGGAGTTCCCAGTACATTATCCTTTCCCCTGTGTAATTACCTTAACAAGCTCCAGCTGTTTTTATTCTCAGAAGGTTTACTCCCTGATATACAGCTGCCTACCCCCTTCGTAAGTGCAGGTCCTAAATGAGCTTTTTTCTCTGTTCCCTCACCACAATCCAGATTCTTTTGGGGAGTTACCAGTACAGTAACCATACCAGGAAGTACTTAATTTATTAAGCTACTGCTTTTCTTAATCTCAGTGGAGATATTTACTGATAAACAGCTACGTACGCAGCATGTTCATGTCGTTCCTAAATGAGCTTTTATCTCTCTCCCCTCACCACAAATCAGATTCTTCTGAGGAGTTCCCAGTACATTATCCTTTCCCCTGTGTAATTACCTTAACAAGCTCCAGCTGTTTTTATTCTCAGAAGGTTTACTCCCTGATATACAGCTGCCTACCCCCTTCGAAATTGCAGGTCCTAAATGAGCTTTTTTCTCTGTTCCCTCACCACAATCCAGATTCTTTTGGGGAGTTACCAGTACAGTAACCATACCAGGAAGTACTTAATTTATTAAGCTACTGCTTTTCTTAATCTCAGTGGAGATATTTACTTGATAAACAGCTACCTACGCAGCATGTTCATGTCGTTCCTAAATGAGCTTTTATCTCTCTCCCCTCACCACAATCAGATTCTTCTGAGGAGTTCCCAGTACATTATCCTTTCCCCTGTGTAATTACCTTAACAAGCTCCAGCTGTTTTTATTCTCAGAAGGTTTACTCCCTGATATACAGCTGCCTACCCCTTCGTAAGTGCAGGTCCTAAATGAGCTTTTTTCTCTGTTCCCTCACCACAATCCAGATTCTTTTGGGGAGTTACCAGTACAGTAACCATACAGGAAGTACTTAATTTATTAAGCTACTGCTTTTCTTAATCTCAGTGGAGATATTTACTGATAAACAGCTACCTACGCAGCATGTTCAGTCGTTCCTAAATGAGCTTTTATCTCTCTCCCTCACCACAAATCAGATTCTTCTGAGGAGTTCCCAGTACATTATCCTTTCCCCTGTGTAATTACCTTAACAAGCTCCAGCTGTTTTTATTCTCAGAAGGTTTACTCCCTGATATACAGCTGCCTACCCCCTTCGTAAGTGCAGGTCCTAAATGAGCTTTTTTCTCTGTTCCCTCACCACAATCCAGATTCTTTTGGGGAGTTACCAGTACAGTAACCATACCAGGAAGTACTTAATTTATTAAGCTACTGCTTTTCTTAATCTCAGTGGAGATATTTACTGATAAACAGCTACCTACGCAGCATGTTCATGTCGTTCCTAAATGAGCTTTTATCTCTCTCCCTCACCACAAATCAGATTCTTCTGAGGAGTTCCCAGTACATTATCCTTTCCCCTGTGTAATTACCTTAACAAGCTCCAGCTGTTTTTATTCTCAGAAGGTTTACTCCCTGATATACAGCTGCCTACCCCTTCGTAAGTGCAGGTCCTAAATGAGCTTTTTTCTCTGTTCCCTCACACAATCCAGATTCTTTTGGGGAGTTACCAGTACAGTAACCATACCAGGAAGTACTTAATTTATTAAGCTACTGCTTTTCTTAATCTCAGTGGAGATATTTACTGATAAACAGCTACCTACGCAGCATGTTCATGTCGTTCCTAAATGAGCTTTTATCTCTCTCCCCTCACCACAAATCAGATTCTTCTGAGGAGTTCCCAGTACATTATCCTTTCCCCTGTGTAATTACCTTAACAAGCTCCAGCTGTTTTTATTCTCAGAAGGTTTACTCCCTGATATACAGCTGCCTACCCACTTCGTAAGTGCAGGTCCTAAATGAGCTTTTTTCTCTGTTCCCTCACCACAATCCAGATTCTTTTGGGGAGTTACCAGTACAGTAACCATACCAGGAAGTACTTAATTTATTAAGCTACTGCTTTTCTTAATCTCAGTGGAGATATTTACTGATAAACAGCTACCTACGCAGCATGTTCATGTCGTTCCTAAATGAGCTTTTATCTCTCTCCCCTCACCACAAATCAGATTCTTCTGAGGAGTTCCAGTACATTATCCTTTCCCCTGTGTAATTACCTTAACAAGCTCCAGCTGTTTTTATTCTCAGAAGGTTTACTCCCTGATATACAGCTGCCTACCCCCTTCGTAAGTGCAGGTCCTAAATGAGCTTTTTTCTCTGTTCCCTCACCACAATCCAGATTCTTTTGGGGAGTTACCAGTACAGTAACCATACCAGGAAGTACTTAATTTATTAAGCTACTGCTTTTCTTAATCTCAGTGGAGATATTTACTGATAAACAGCTACTACGCAGCATGTTCATGTCGTTCCTAAATGAGCTTTTATCTCTCTCCCCTCACCACAAATCAGATTCTTCTGAGGAGTTCCCAGTACATTATCCTTTCCCCTGTGTAATTACCTTAACAAGCTCCAGCTGTTTTTATTCTCAGAAGGTTTACTCCCTGATATACAGCTGCCTACCCCCTTCGTAAGTGCAGGTCCTAAATGAGCTTTTTTCTCTGTTCCCTCACCACAATCCAGATTCTTTTGGGGAGTTACCAGTACAGTAACCATACCAGAAGTACTTAATTTATTAAGCTACTGCTTTTCTTAATCTCAGTGGAGATATTTACTGATAAACAGCTACGTACGCAGCATGTTCATGTCGTTCCTAAATGAGCTTTTATCTCTCTCCCCTCACCACAAATCAGATTCTTCTGAGGAGTTCCCAGTACATTATCCTTTCCCCTGTGTAATTACCTTAACAAGCTCCAGCTGTTTTTATTCTCAGAAGGTTTACTCCCTGATATACAGCTGCCTACCCCCTTCGAAATTGCAGGTCCTAAATGAGCTTTTTTCTCTGTTCCCTCACCACAATCCAGATTCTTTTGGGGAGTTACCAGTACAGTACCATACCAGGAAGTACTTAATTTATTAAGCTACTGATTTTCTTAATCTCAGTGGAGATATTTACTGATAAACAGCTACGTACGCAGCATGTTCATGTCGTTCCTAAATGAGCTTTTATCTCTCTCCCCTCACCACAAATCAGATTCTTCTGAGGAGTTCCCAGTACATTATCCTTTCCCCTGTGTAATTACCTTAACAAGCTCCAGCTGTTTTTATTCTCAGAAGGTTTACTCCCTGATATACAGCTGCCTACCCCCTCTTCGTAAGTGCAGGTCCTAAATGAGCTTTTTTCTCTGTTCCCTCACCACAATCCAGATTCTTTTGGGGAGTTACCAGTACAGTAACCATACCAGGAAGTACTTAATTTATTAAGCTACTGCTTTTCTTAATCTCAGTGGAGATATTTACTGATAAACAGCTACCTACGCAGCATGTTCATGTCGTTCCTAAATGAGCTTTTATCTCTCTCCCCTCACCACAAATCAGATTCTTCTGAGGAGTTCCCAGTACATTATCCTTTCCCCTGTGTAATTACCTTAACAAGCTCCAGCTGTTTTTATTCTCAGAAGGTTTACTCCCTGATATACAGCTGCCTACCCCCTTCGTAAGTGCAGGTCCTAAATGAGCTTTTTTCTCTGTTCCCTCACCACAATCCAGATTCTTTTGGGGAGTTACCAGTACAGTAACCATACCAGGAAGTACTTAATTTATTAAGCTACTGCTTTTCTTAATCTCAGTGGAGATATTTACTGATAAACAGCTACCTACGCAGCATGTTCATGTCGTTCCTAAATGAGCTTTTATCTCTCTCCCCTCACCACAAATCAGATTCTTCTGAGGAGTTCCCAGTACATTATCCTTTCCCCTGTGTAATTACCTTAACAAGCTCCAGCTGTTTTTATTCTCAGAAGGTTTACTCCCTGATATACAGCTGCCTACCCCTTCGTAAGTGCAGGTCTAAATGAGCTTTTTTCTCTGTTCCCTCACCACAATCCAGATTCTTTTGGGGAGTTACCAGTACAGTAACCATACCAGGAAGTACTTAATTTATTAAGCTACTGCTTTTCTTAATCTCAGTGGAGATATTTACTGATAAACAGCTACCTACGCAGCATGTTCATGTCGTTCCTAAATGAGCTTTTATCTCTCTCCCTCACCACAAATCAGATTCTTCTGAGGAGTTCCCAGTACATTATCCTTTCCCCTGTGTAATTACCTTAACAAGGTCCAGCTGTTTTTATTCTCAGAAGGTTTACTCCCTGATATACAGCTGCCTACCCCTTCGTAAGTGCAGGTCCTAAATGAGCTTTTTTCTCTGTTCCCTCACCACAATCCAGATTCTTTTGGGGAGTTACCAGTACAGTAACCATACCAGGAAGTACTTAATTTATTAAGCTACTGCTTTTCTTAATCTCAGTGGAGATATTTACTGATAAACAGCTACCTACGCAGCATGTTCATGTCGTTCCTAAATGAGCTTTTATCTCTCTCCCTCACCACAAATCAGATTCTTCTGAGGAGTTCCCAGTACATTATCCTTTCCCCTGTGTAATTACCTTAACAAGCTCCAGCTGTTTTTATTCTCAGAAGGTTTACTCCCTGATATACAGCTGCCTACCCCTTCGTAAGTGCAGGTCTTAAATGAGCTTTTTTCTCTGTTCCCTCACCACAATCCAGATTCTTTTGGGGAGTTACCAGTACAGTAACCATACCAGGAAGTACTTAATTTATTAAGCTACTGCTTTTCTTAATCTCAGTGGAGATATTTACTGATAAACAGCTACCTACGCAGCATGTTCATGTCGTTCCTAAATGAGCTTTTATCTCTCTCCCCTCACCACAAATCAGATTCTTCTGAGGAGTTCCCAGTACATTATCCTTTCCCCTGTGTAATTACCTTAACAAGCTCCAGCTGTTTTTATTCTCAGAAGGTTTACTCCCTGATATACAGCTGCCTACCCCCTTCGTAAGTGCAGGTCCTAAATGAGCTTTTTTCTCTGTTCCCTCACCACAATCCAGATTCTTTTGGGGAGTTACCAGTACATAACCATACCAGGAAGTACTTAATTTATTAAGCTACTGCTTTTCTTAATCTCAGTGGAGATATTTACTGATAAACAGCTACGTACGCAGCATGTTCATGTCGTTCCTAAATGAGCTTTTATCTCTCTCCCTCACCACAAATCAGATTCTTCTGAGGAGTTCCCAGTACATTATCCTTTCCCCTGTGTAATTACCTTAACAAGCTCCAGCTGTTTTATTCTCAGAAGGTTTACTCCCTGATATACAGCTGCCTACCCCCTTCGTAAGTGCAGGTCCTAAATGAGCTTTTTTCTCTGTTCCCTCACCACAATCCAGATTCTTTTGGGGAGTTACCAGTACAGTAACCATACCAGAAGTACTTAATTTATTAAGCTACTGCTTTTCTTAATCTCAGTGGAGATATTTACTGATAAACAGCTACCTACGCAGCATGTTCATGTCGTTCCAAATGAGCTTTTATCTCTCTCCCCTCACCACAAATCAGATTCTTCTGAGGAGTTCCCAGTACATTATCCTTTCCCCTGTGTAATTACCTTAACAAGCTCCAGCTGTTTTTATTCTCAGAAGGTTTACTCCCTGATATACAGCTGCCTACCCCCTTCGTAAGTGCAGGTCCTAAATGAGCTTTTTTCTCTGTTCCCTCACCACAATCCAGATTCTTTTGGGGAGTTACCAGTACAGTACCATACCAGGAAGTACTTAATTTATTAAGCTACTGCTTTTCTTAATCTCAGTGGAGATATTTACTGATAAACAGCTACCTACGCAGCATGTTCATGTCGTTCCTAAATGAGCTTTTATCTCTCTCCCCTCACCACAAATCAGATTCTTCTGAGGAGTTCCCAGTACATTATCCTTTCCCCTGTGTAATTACCTTAACAAGCTCCAGCTGTTTTTATTCTCAGAAGGTTTACTCCCTGATATACAGCTGCCTACCCCCTTCGTAAGTGCAGGTCCTAAATGAGCTTTTTTCTCTGTTCCCTCACCACAATCCAGATTCTTTTGGGGAGTTACCAGTACAGTAACCATACCAGGAAGTACTTAATTTATTAAGCTACTGCTTTTCTTAATCTCAGTGGAGATATTTACTGATAAACAGCTACCTACGCAGCATGTTCATGTCGTTCCTAAATGAGCTTTTATCTCTCTCCCTCACCACAAATCAGATTCTTCTGAGGAGTTCCCAGTACATTATCCTTTCCCCTGTGTAATTACCTTAACAAGCTCCAGCTGTTTTTATTCTCAGAAGGTTTACTCCCTGATATACAGCTGCCTACCCCCTTCGTAAGTGCAGGTCCTAAATGAGCTTTTTTCTCTGTTCCCTCACCACAATCCAGATTCTTTTGGGGAGTTACCAGTACAGTAACCATACCAGGAAGTACTTAATTTATTAAGCTACTGCTTTTCTTAATCTCAGTGGAGATATTTACTGATAAACAGCTACCTACGCAGCATGTTCATGTCGTTCCTAAATGAGCTTTTATCTCTCTCCCCTCACCACAAATCAGATTCTTCTGAGGAGTTCCCAGTACATTATCCTTTCCCCTGTGTAATTACCTTAACAAGCTCCAGCTGTTTTTATTCTCAGAAGGTTTACTCCCTGATATACAGCTGCCTACCCCTTCGTAAGTGCAGGTCCTAAATGAGCTTTTTTCTCTGTTCCCTCACCACAATCCAGATTCTTTTGGGAGTTACCAGTACAGTAACCATACCAGGAAGTACTTAATTTATTAAGCTACTGCTTTTCTTAATCTCAGTGGAGATATTTACTGATAAACAGCTACCTACGCAGCATGTTCATGTCGTTCCTAAATGAGCTTTTATCTCTCTCCCCTCACCACAAATCAGATTCTTCTGAGGAGTTCCCAGTACATTATCCTTTCCCCTGTGTAATTACCTTAACAAGCTCCAGCTGTTTTTATTCTCAGAAGGTTTACCCCTGATATACAGCTGCCTACCCCCTTCGTAAGTGCAGGTCCTAAATGAGCTTTTTTCTCTGTTCCCTCACCACAATCCAGATTCTTTTGGGGAGTTACCAGTACAGTAACCATACCAGGAAGTACTTAATTTATTAAGCTACTGCTTTTCTTAATCTCAGTGGAGATATTTACTGATAAACAGCTACGTACGCAGCATGTTCATGTCGTTCCTAAATGAGCTTTTATCTCTCTCCCCTCACCACAAATCAGATTCTTCTGAGGAGTTCCCAGTACATTATCCTTTCCCCTGTGTAATTACCTTAACAAGCTCCAGCTGTTTTTATTCTCAGAAGGTTTACTCCCTGATATACAGCTGCCTACCCCCTTCGTAAGTGCAGGTCCTAAATGAGCTTTTTTCTCTGTTCCCTCACCACAATCCAGATTCTTTTGGGAGTTACCAGTACAGTAACCATACCAGGAAGTACTTAATTTATTAAGCTACTGCTTTTCTTAATCTCAGTGGAGATATTTACTGATAAACAGCTACCTACGCAGCATGTTCATGTCGTTCCTAAATGAGCTTTTATCTCTCTCCCCTCACCACAAATCAGATTCTTCTGAGGAGTTCCCAGTACATTATCCTTTCCCCTGTGTAATTACCTTAACAAGCTCCAGCTGTTTTTATTCTCAGAAGGTTTACTCCCTGATATACAGCTGCCTACCCTCTTCGTAAGTGCAGGTCCTAAATGAGCTTTTTCTCTGTTCCCTCACCACAATCCAGATTCTTTTGGGGAGTTACCAGTACAGTAACCATACAGGAAGTACTTAATTTATTAAGCTACTGCTTTTCTTAATCTCAGTGGAGATATTTACTGATAAACAGCTACCTACGCAGCATGTTCATGTCGTTCCTAAATGAGCTTTTATCTCTCTCCCTCACCACAAATCAGATTCTTCTGAGGAGTTCCCAGTACATTATCCTTTCCCCTGTGTAATTACCTTAACAAGCTCCAGCTGTTTTTATTCTCAGAAGGTTTACTCCCTGATATACAGCTGCCTACCCCCTTCGTAAGTGCAGGTCCTAAATGAGCTTTTTTCTCTGTTCCCTCACCACAATCCAGATTCTTTTGGGGAGTTACCAGTACAGTAACCATACCAGGAAGTACTTAATTTATTAAGCTACTGCTTTTCTTAATCTCAGTGGAGATATTTACTGATAAACAGCTACCTACGCAGCATGTTCATGTCGTTCCTAAATGAGCTTTTATCTCTCTCCCCTCACCACAAATCAGATTCTTCTGAGGAGTTCCCAGTACATTATCCTTTCCCCTGTGTAATTACCTTAACAAGCTCCAGCTGTTTTTATTCTCAGAAGGTTTACTCCCTGATATACAGCTGCCTACCCTCTTCGTAAGTGCAGGTCCTAAATGAGCTTTTTTCTCTGTTCCCTCACCACAATCCAGATTCTTTTGGGGAGTTACCAGTACAGTAACCATACCAGGAAGTACTTAATTTATTAAGCTACTGCTTTTCTTAATCTCAGTGGAGATATTTACTGATAAACAGCTACCTACGCAGCATGTTCATGTCGTTCCTAAATGAGCTTTTATCTCTCTCCTCACCACAAATCAGATTCTTCTGAGGAGTTCCCAGTACATTATCCTTTCCCCTGTGTAATTACCTTAACAAGCTCCAGCTGTTTTTATTCTCAGAAGGTTTACTCCCTGATATACAGCTGCCTACCACCTTCGTAAGTGCAGGTCCTAAATGAGCTTTTTTCTCTGTTCCCTCACCACAATCCAGATTCTTTTGGGGAGTTACCAGTACAGTAACCATACCAGGAAGTACTTAATTTATTAAGCTACTGCTTTTCTTAATCTCAGTGGAGATATTTACTGATAAACAGCTACCTACGCAGCATGTTCATGTCGTTCCTAAATGAGCTTTTATCTCTCTCCCCTCACCACAAATCAGATTCTTCTGAGGAGTTCCCAGTACATTATCCTTTCCCCTGTGTAATTACCTTAACAAGCTCCAGCTGTTTTTATTCTCAGAAGGTTTACTCCCTGATATACAGCTGCCTACCCCTTCGTAAGTGCAGGTCCTAAATGAGCTTTTTTCTCTGTTCCCTCACCACAATCCAGATTCTTTTGGGGAGTTACCAGTACAGTAACCATACCAGGAAGTACTTAATTTATTAAGCTACTGCTTTTCCTAATCTCAGTGGAGATATTTACTGATAAACAGCTACCTACGCAGCATGTTCATGTCGTTCCTAAATGAGCTTTTATCTCTCTCCCCTCACCACAAATCAGATTCTTCTGAGGAGTTCCCAGTACATTATCCTTTCCCCTGTGTAATTACCTTAACAAGCTCCAGCTGTTTTTTATTCTCAGAAGTTTACTCCTGATATACAGCTGCCTATCCCCTTCGTAAGTGCAGGTCCTAAATGAGCTTTTTTCTCTGTTCCCTCACCACAATCCAGATTCTTTTGGGGAGTTACCAGTACAGTAACCATACCAGGAAGTACTTAATTATTAAGCTACTGCTTTTCTTAATCTCAGTGGAGATATTTACTGATAAACAGCTACGTACGCAGCATGTTCATGTCGTTCCTAAATGAGCTTTTATCTCTCTCCCCTCACCACAAATCAGATTCTTCTGAGGAGTTCCCAGTACATTATCCTTTCCCCTGTGTAATTACCTTAACAAGCTCCAGCTGTTTTTATTCTCAGAAGGTTTACTCCCTGATATACAGCTGCCTACCCCCTTCGTAAGTGCAGGTCCTAAATGAGCTTTTTTCTCTGTTCCCTCACCACAATCCAGATTCTTTTGGGGAGTTACCAGTACAGTAACCATACCAGGAAGTACTTAATTTATTAAGCTACTGCTTTTCTTAATCTCAGTGGAGATATTTACTGATAAACAGCTACCTACGCAGCATGTTCATGTCGTTCCAAATGAGCTTTTATCTCTCTCCCCTCACCACAAATCAGATTCTTCTGAGGAGTTCCCAGTACATTATCCTTTCCCCTGTGTAATTACCTTAACAAGCTCCAGCTGTTTTTATTCTCAGAAGGTTTACTCCCTGATATACAGCTGCCTACCCCCTTCGTAAGTGCAGGTCCTAAATGAGCTTTTTTCTCTGTTCCCTCACCACAATCCAGATTCTTTTGGGGAGTTACCAGTACAGTAACCATACCAGGAAGTACTTAATTTATTAAGCTACTGCTTTTCTTAATCTCAGTGGAGATATTTACTGATAAACAGCTACCTACGCAGCATGTTCATGTCGTTCCTAAATGAGCTTTTATCTCTCTCCCTCACCACAAATCAGATTCTTCTGAGGAGTTCCCAGTACATTATCCTTTCCCCTGTGTAATTACCTTAACAAGCTCCAGCTGGTTTTTATTCTCAGAAGGTTTACTCCCTGATATACAGCTGCCTACCCCCTTCGTAAGTGCAGGTCCTAAATGAGCTTTTTTCTCTGTTCCCTCACCACAATCCAGATTCTTTTGGGGAGTTACCAGTACAGTAACCATACCAGGAAGTACTTAATTTATTAAGCTACTGCTTTTCTTAATCTCAGTGGAGATATTTACTGATAAACAGCTACCTACGCAGCATGTTCATGTCGTTCCTAAATGAGCTTTTATCTCTCTCCCCTCACCACAAATCAGATTCTTCTGAGGAGTTCCCAGTACATTATCCTTTCCCCTGTGTAATTACCTTAACAAGCTCCAGCTGTTTTTATTCTCAGAAGGTTTACTCCCTGATATACAGCTGCCTACCCCCTTCGTAAGTGCAGGTCCTAAATGAGCTTTTTTCTCTGTTCCCTCACCACAATCCAGATTCTTTTGGGGAGTTACCAGTACAGTAACCATACCAGGAAGTACTTAATTTATTAAGCTACTCTTTTCTTAATCTCAGTGGAGATATTTACTGATAAACAGCTACCTACGCAGCATGTTCATGTCGTTCCTAAATGAGCTTTTATCTCTCTCCCCTCACCACAAATCAGATTCTTCTGAGGAGTTCCCAGTACATTATCCTTTCCCCTGTGTAATTACCTTAACAAGCTCCAGCTGTTTTTATTCTCAGAAGGTTTACTCCCTGATATACAGCTGCCTACCCCCTTCGTAAGTGCAGGTCCTAAATGAGCTTTTTTCTCTGTTCCCTCACCACAATCCAGATTCTTTTGGGGAGTTACCAGTACAGTAACCATACCAGGAAGTACTTAATTTATTAAGCTACTGCTTTTCTTAATCTCAGTGGAGATATTTACTGATAAACAGCTACCTACGCAGCATGTTCATGTCGTTCCTAAATGAGCTTTTATCTCTCCCCTCACCACAAATCAGATTCTTCTGAGGAGTTCCCAGTACATTATCCTTTCCCCTGTGTAATTACCTTAACAAGCTCCAGCTGTTTTTATTCTCAGAAGGTTTACTCCCTGATATACAGCTGCCTACCCCCTTCGTAAGTGCAGGTCCTAAATGAGCTTTTTTCTCTGTTCCCTCACCACAATCCAGATTCTTTTGGGGAGTTACCAGTACAGTAACCATACCAGGAAGTACTTAATTTATTAAGCTACTGCTTTTCTTAATCTCAGTGGAGATATTTACTGATAAACAGCTACCTACGCAGCATGTTCATGTCGTTCCTAAATGAGCTTTTATCTCTCTCCCCTCACCACAAATCAGATTCTTCTGAGGAGTTCCCAGTACATTATCCTTTCCCCTGTGTAATTACCTTAACAAGCTCCAGCTGTTTTTATTCTCAGAAGGTTTACTCCCTGATATACAGCTGCCTACCCCTTCGTAAGTGCAGGTCCTAAATGAGCTTTTTTCTCTGTTCCCTCACCACAATCCAGATTCTTTTGGGGAGTTACCAGTACAGTAACCATACCAGGAAGTACTTAATTTATTAAGCTACTGCTTTTCTTAATCTCAGTGGAGATATTTACTGATAAACAGCTACCTACGCAGCATGTTCATGTCGTTCCTAAATGAGCTTTTATCTCTCTCCCCTCACCACAAATCAGATTCTTCTGAGGAGTTCCCAGTACATTATCCTTTCCCCTGTGTAATTACCTTAACAAGCTCCAGCTGTTTTTATTCTCAGAAGGTTTACTCCCTGATATACAGCTGCCTACCACCTTCGTAAGTGCAGGTCCTAAATGAGCTTTTTTCTCTGTTCCCTCACCACAATCCAGATTCTTTTGGGGAGTTACCAGTACAGTAACCATACCAGGAAGTACTTAATTTATTAAGCTACTGCTTTTCTTAATCTCAGTGGAGATATTTACTGATAAACAGCTACCTACGCAGCATGTTCATGTCGTTCCTAAATGAGCTTTTATCTCTCTCCCCTCACCACAAATCAGATTCTTCTGAGGAGTTCCCAGTACATTATCCTTTCCCCTGTGTAATTACCTTAACAAGCTCCAGCTGTTTTTATTCTCAGAAGGTTTACTCCCTGATATACAGCTGCCTACCCCCTTCGTAAGTGCAGGTCCTAAATGAGCTTTTTTCTCTGTTCCCTCACCACAATCCAGATTCTTTTGGGGAGTTACCAGTACAGTAACCATACCAGGAAGTACTTAATTTATTAAGCTACTGCTTTTCTTAATCTCAGTGGAGATATTTACTGATAAACAGCTACCTACGCAGCATGTTCATGTCGTTCCTAAATGAGCTTTTATCTCTCTCCCTCACCACAAATCAGATTCTTCTGAGGAGTTCCCAGTACATTATCCTTTCCCCTGTGTAATTACCTTAACAAGTTCCAGCTCTTTTTATTCTCAGAAGGTTTACTCCCTGATATACAGCTGCCTACCCCCTTCGTAAGTGCAGGTCGTAAATGAGCTTTTTTTCTCTGTTCCCTCACAACAATCCAGATTCTTTTGGGGAGTTACCAGTACAGTAACCATACCAGGAAGTACTTAATTTATTAAGCTACTGCTTTTCTTAATCTCAGTGGAGATATTTACTGATAAACAGCTACCTACGCAGCATGTTCATGTCGTTCCTAAATGAGCATTTATCTCTCTCCCCTCACCACAAATCAGATTCTTCTGAGGAGTTCCCAGTACATTATCCTTTCCCCTGTGTAATTACCTTAACAAGCACCAGCTGTTTTTATTCTCAGAAGGTTTACTCCCTGATATACAGCTGCTAGCCCTTCGTAAGTGCATGTCCTAAATGAGCTTTTTTCTCTGTTCCCTCACCACAATCCAGATTCTTTTGGGGAGTTACCAGTACAGTAACCATACCAGGAAGTACTTAATTTATTAAGCTACTGCTTTTCTTAATCTCAGTGGAGATATTTACTGATAAACAGCTACCTACGCAGCATGTTCATGTCGTTCCTAAATGAGCTTTTATCTCTCTCCCCTCACCACAAATCAGATTCTTCTGAGGAGTTCCCAGTACATTATCCTTTCCCCTGTGTAATTACCTTAACAACTCCAGCTGTTTTTATTCTCAGAAGGTTTACTCCCTGATATACAGCTGCCTACCCCCTTCGTAAGTGCAGGTCCTAAATGAGTTTTTTCTCTGTTCCCTCACCACAATCCAGATTCTTTTGGGGAGTTACCAGTACAGTAACCATACCAGGAAGTACTTAATTTATTAAGCTACTGCTTTTCTTAATCTCAGTGGAGATATTTACTGATAAACAGCTACGTACGCAGCATGTTCATGTCGTTCCTAAATGAGCTTTTATCTCTCTGCCCTCCCACAAATCAGATTCTTCTGAGGAGTTCCCAGTACATTATCCTTTCCCCTGTGTAATTACCTTAACAAGCTCCAGCTGTTTTTATTCTCAGAAGGTTTACTCCCTGATATACAGCTGACTACCCCCTTCGTAAGTGCAGGTCCTAAATGAGCTTTTTTCTCTGTTCCCTCACCACAATCCAGATTCTTTTGGGGAGTTACCAGTACAGTACCATACCAGGAAGTACTTAATTTATTAAGCTACTTCTTTTCTTAATCTCAGTGGAGATATTTACTGATAAACAGCTACCTACGCAGCATGTTCATGTCGTTCCTAAATGAGCTTTTATCTCTCTCTCCTCACCACAAATCAGATTCTTCTGAGGAGTTCCCAGTACATTATCCTTTCCCCTGTGTAATTACCTTAACAAGCTCCAGCTGTTTTTATTCTCAGAAGGTTTACTCCCTGATATACAGCTGCCTACCCCCTTCGTTAGTGCATGTCCTAAATGAGCTTTTTTCTCTGTTCCCTCACCACAATCCAGATTCTTTTGGGGAGTTACCAGTACAGTAACCATACCAAGAAGTACTTAATTTATTAAGCTACTGCTTTTCTTAATCTCAGTGGAGATATTTACTGATAAACAGCTACCTACGCAGCATGTTCATGTCGTTCCTGAATGAGCTTTTATGTCTCTCCCCTCACCACAAATCAGATTCTTCTGAGGAGTTCCCAGTACATTATCCTTTCCCCTGTGTAATTACCTTAACAAGCTCCAGCTGTTTTTATTCTCAGAAGGTTTACTCCCTGATATACAGCTGCCTACCCCCTTCGTTAGTGCATGTCCTAAATGAGCTTTTTTCTCTGTTCCCTCACCACAATCCAGATTCTTTTGGGGAGTTACCAGTACAGTAACCATACCAGGAAGTACTTAATTTATTAAGCTACTGCTTTTCTTAATCTCAGTGGAGATATTTACTGATAAACAACTACCTACGCAGCATGTTCATGACGTTCCTACATGAGCTTTTATCTCTCTCCCCTCACCACAAATCAGATTCTTCTGAGGAGTTCCCAGTACATTATCATTTCCCCTGTGTAATTACCTTAACAAGCTCCAGCTGTTTTTATTCTCAGAAGGTTTACTCCCTGATATACAGCTGCCTACCACCTTCGTAAGTGCAGGTCCTAAATGACCTTTTTTCTCTGTTCCCTCACCACAATCCAGATTCTTTTGGGGAGTTACCAGTACAGTAACCATACCAGGAAGTACTTAATTTATTAAGCTACTGCTTTTCTTAATCTCAGTGGAGATATTTACTGATAAACAGCTACCTACGCAGCATGTTCATGTCGTTCCTAAATGAGCTTTTATCTCTCTCCCCTCAAACCAAATCAGATTCTTCTGAGGAGTTCCCAGTACATTATCCTTTCCCCTGTGTAATTACCTTAACAAGCTCCAGCTGTTTTTATTCTCAGAAGGTTTACTCCCTGATATACAGCTGCCTACCACCTTCGTAAGTGCAGGTCTTAAATGAGCTTTTTTCTCTGTTCCCTCACCACAATCCAGATTCTTTTGGGGAGTTACCAGTACAGTAACCATACCAGGAAGTACTTAATTTATTAAGCTACTGCTTTTCTTAATCTCAGTGGAGATATTTACTGATAAACAGCTACCTACGCAGCATGTTCATGTCGTTCCTAAATGAGCTTTTATCTCTCTCCCTCACCACAAATCAGATTCTTCTGAGGAGTTCCCAGTACATTATTCTTTCCCCTGTGTAATTACCTTAACAAACTCCAGCTGTTTTTATTCTCAGAAGGTTTACTCCCTGATATACAGCTGCCTACCCCCTTCGTAAGTGCCGGTCTTAATGAGCTTTTTTCTCTGTTCCCTCACCACAATCCAGATTCTTTTGGGGAGATACCAGTACAGTAACCATACCAGCAAGTACTTAATTTATTAAGCTACTGCTTTTCCTAATCTCAGTGGAGATATTTACTGATAAACGGCTACCTACGCAGCATGTTCATGTCGTTCATAAATGAGCTTTTATCTCTCTCCCCTCACCACAAATCAGAATCTTCTGAGGAGTTCCCAGTACATTATCCTTTCCCCTGTGTAATTGCCTTAACAAGCTCCAGCTGTTTTTATTCTCAGAACTTTTACTCACTGATATACAGCTGCCTATCCCCTTCGTAAGTGCAGGTCCTAAATGAGCATTTTTCTCTGTTCCCTCACCACAATCCAGATTCTTTTGGGAGTTACCAGTACAATAACCATAACAGGAAGTACTTAATTCATGAAGCTACTGCTTTTCTTAATCTCAGTGGAGATATTTACTGATACACAGCTACGTACGCAGCATGTTCATGTCGTTCCTAAATGATATTTTATCTCTCTCCCTCACGACAAATGAGATTCTTCTGAGGAGTTCCCAGTACATTATCCTTTCCCCTGTGTAATTACCTTAACAAGCTCCAGCTGTTTTTATTCTCAGAAGGTTTACTCCCTGATATACAGCTACCTACCCCCTTCGTAAGTGCAGGTCCTAAATGAGCTTTTTTCTCTGTTCCCTCACCACAATCCAGATTCTTTTGGGGAGTTACCAGTACAGTAACCATACCAGGAAGTACTTAATTTATTAAGCTACTGCTTTTGGTAATCTCAGTGGAGATATTTACTGATAAACAGCTACCTACGCAGCATGTTCATGTCGTTCCTAAATGAGCTTTTATCTCTCTCCCCTCACCACAAATCAGATTCTTCTGAGGAGTTCCCAGTACATTATCCTTTCCCCTGTATAATTACCTTAACAAGCTCCAGCTGTTTTTATTCTCAGAAGGTTTACTCCCTGATATACAGCTGCCTACCCCCTTCGTAGTGCAGGTCCTAAATGAGCTTTTTTCTCTGTTCCCTCACCACAATCCAGATTCTTTTGGGGAGTTACCAGTACAATAACAATACCAGGAAGTACTTAATTCATTAAGCTACTGCTTTTCTTAATCTCAGTGGAGATATTTACTGATAAACAGCTACCTACGCAGCATGTTCATGTCGTTCCTAAATGAGCTTTTATTCTCTCCCCTCACCACAAATCAGATTCTTCTGAGGAGTTCCCAGTACATTATCCTTTCCCCTGTGTAATTACCTTAACAAGTTCCAGCTGTTTTTATTCTCAGAAGGTTTACTCCCTGATATACAGCTGCCTACCCCCTTCGTAAGTGCAGGTCGTAAATGAGCTTTTTTTCTCTGTTCCCTCACAACAATCCAGATTCTTTTGGGGAGTTACCAGTACAGTAACCATACCAGGAAGTACTTAATTTATTAAGCTACTGCTTTTCTTAATCTCAGTGGAGATAATTACTGATAAACAGCTACCTACGCAGCATGTTCATGTCGTTCCTAAATGAGCTTTTATCTCTCTCCCCTCACCACAAATCAGATTCTTCTGAGGAGTTCCCAGTACATTATCCTTTCCCCTGTGTAATTACCTTAACAAGCACCAGCTGTTTTTATTCTCAGAAGGTTTACTCCCTGATATACAGCTGCCTAAGCCCTTCGTAAGTGCATGTCCTAAATGACCTTTTTTCTCTGTTCCCTCACCAAAATCCAGATTCTTTTGGGAGTTACCAGTACAGTAACCATACCAGGAAGTACTTAATTTATTAAGCTACTGCTTTTCTTAATCTCAGTGGAGATATTTACTGATAAACAGCTACCTACGCAGCATGTTCATGTCGTTCCTAAATGAGCTTTTATCTCTCTCCCCTCACCAAATCAGATTCTTCTGAGGAGTTCCCAGTACATTATCCTTTCCCCTGTGTAATTACCTTAACAAGCTCCAGCTGTTTTTATTCTCAGAAGGTTTACTCCCTGATATACAGCTGCCTACCCCCTTCGTAAGTGCAGGTCCTAAATGAGCTTTTTTCTCTGTTCCCTCACCACAATCCAGATTCTTTTGGGGAGTTACCAGTACAGTAACCATACCAGGAAGTACTTAATTTATTAAGCTACTGCTTTTCTTAATCTCAGTGGAGATATTTACTGATAAACAGCTACGTACGCAGCATGTTCATGTCGTTCCTAAATGAGCTTTTATCTCTCTCCCCTCACCACAAATCAGATTCTTCTGAGGAGTTCCCAGTACATTATCCTTTCCCCTGTGTATTACCTTAACAAGCTCCAGCTGATTTTATTCTCAGAAGGTTTACTCCCTGATATACAGCTGCCTACCCCCTTCGTAAGTGCAGGTCCTAAATGAGCTTTTTTCTCTGTTCCCTCACCACAATCCAGATTCTTTTGGGGAGTTACCAGTACAGTAACCATACCAGAAGTACTTAATTTATTAAGCTACTGCTTTTCTTAATCTCAGTGGAGATATTTACTGATAAACAGCTACCTACGCAGCATGTTCATGTCGTTCCTATATGAGCTTTTATCTCTCTCCCCTCACCACAAATCAGATTCTTCTGAGGAGTTCCCAGTACATTATCCTTTCCCCTGTGTAATTACCTTAACAAGCTCCAGCTGTTTTTATTCTCAGAAGGTTTACTCCCTGATATACAGCTGCCTACCCCCTTCGTAAGTGCAGGTCCTAAATGAGCTTTTTTCTCTGTTCCCTCACCACAACAGATTCTTTTGGGGAGTTACCAGTACAGTAACCATACCAGGAAGTACTTAATTTATTAAGCTACTGCTTTTCTTAATCTCAGTGGAGATATTTACTGATAAACAGCTACCTACGCAGCATGTTCATGTCGTTCCTAAATGAGCTTTTATCTCTCTCCCCTCACCACAAATCAGATTCTTCTGAGGAGTTCCCAGTACATTATCCTTTCCCCTGTGTAATTACCTTAACAAGCTCCAGCTGTTTTTATTCTCAGAAGGTTTACTCCCTGATATACAGCTGCCTACCCCTTCGTAAGTGCAGGTCCTAAATGAGCTTTTT
Source organism: Perognathus longimembris pacificus (assembly GCF_023159225.1). Lineage (NCBI taxonomy): Eukaryota > Metazoa > Chordata > Mammalia > Rodentia > Heteromyidae > Perognathus > Perognathus longimembris. The sequence continues at coordinate 15,082 of NW_025957304.1, read as the reverse complement.
TCTCTGTTCCCTCACCACAATCCAGATTCTTTTGGGGAGTTACCAGTACAGTAACCATACCAGGAAGTACTTAATTTATTAAGCTACTGCTTTTCTTAATCTCAGTGGAGATATTTACTGATAAACAGCTACCTACGCAGCATGTTCATGTCGTTCCTAAATGAGCTTTTATCTCTCTCCCCTCACCACAAATCAGATTCTTCTGAGGAGTTCCCAGTACATTATCCTTTCCCCTGTGTAATTACCTTAACAAGCTCCAGCTGTTTTTATTCTCAGAAGGTTTACTCCCTGATATACAGCTGCCTACCCCCTTCGTAAGTGCAGGTCCTAAATGAGCTTTTTTCTCTGTTCCCTCACCACAATCCAGATCTTTTGGGGAGTTACCAGTACAGTAACCATACCAGGAAGTACTTAATTTATTAAGCTACTGCTTTTCTTAATCTCAGTGGAGATATTTACTGATAAACAGCTACCTACGCAGCATGTTCATGTCGTTCCTAAATGAGCTTTTATCTCTCTCCCATCACCACAAATCAGATTCTTCTGAGGAGTTCCCAGTACATTATCCTTTCCCCTGTGTAATTACCTTAACAAGCTCCAGCTGTTTTTATTCTCAGAAGGTTTACTCCCTGATATACAGCTGCCTACCCCCTTCGTAAGTGCAGGTCCTAAATGAGTTTTTTCTCTGTTCCCTCCCAACAATCCAGATTCTTTTGGGGAGTTACCAGTACAGTAACCATACCAGGAAGTACTTAATTTATTAAGCTACTGCTTTTCTTAATCTCAGTGGAGATAATTTACTGATAAACAGCTACCTACGCAGCATGTTCATGTCGTTCCTAAATGAGCTTTTATCTCTCTCCCCTCACCACAAATCAGATTCTTCTGAGGAGTTCCCAGTACATTATCCTTTCCCCTGTGTAATTACCTTAACAAGCTCCAGCTGTTTTTATTCTCAGAAGGTTTACTCCCTGATATACTGCTGCCTACCCCTTCGTAAGTGCAGGTCCTAAATGAGCTTTTTTCTCTGTTCCCTCACCACAATCCAGATTCTTTTGGGGAGTTACCAGTACAGTAACCATACCAGGAAGTACTTAATTTATTAAGCTACTGCTTTTCTTAATCTCAGTGGAGATATTTACTGATAAACAGCTACCTACGCAGCATGTTCATGTCGTTCCTAAATGAGCTTTTATCTCTCTCCTCTCACCACAAATCAGATTCTTCTGAGGAGTTCCCAGTACATTATCCTTTCCCCTGTGTAATTACCTTAACAAGCTCCAGCTGTTTTTATTCTCAGAAGGTTTACTCCCTGATATACAGCTGCCTACCCCCTTCGTAAGTGCAGGTCCTAAATGAGCTTTTTTCTCTGTTCCCTCACCACAATCCAGATTCTTTTGGGGAGTTACCAGTACAGTAACCATACCAGGAAGTACTTAATTTATTAAGCTATTGCTTTTCTTAATCTCAGTGGAGATATTTACTGATAAACAGCTACCTACGCAGCATGTTCATGTCGTTCCTAAATGAGCTTTTATCTCTCTCCCCTCACCACAAATCAGATTCTTCTGAGGAGTTCCCAGTACATTATCCTTTCCCCTGTGTAATTACCTTAACAAGCTCCAGCTGTTTTTATTCTCAGAAGGTTTACTCCCTGATATACAGCTGCCTACCCCCTTCGTAAGTGCAGGTCCTAAATGAGCTTTTTTCTCTGTTCCCTCACCACAATCCAGATTCTTTTGGGGAGTTACCAGTACAGTAACCATACCAGAAGTACTTAATTTATTAAGCTACTGCTTTTCTTATTCTCAGTGGAGATATTTACTGATAAACAGCTACCTACGCAGCATGTTCATGTCGTTCCTAAAGGAGCTTTTATCTCTCTCCCCTCACCACAAATCAGATTCTTCTGAGGAGTTCCCAGTACATTATCCTTTCCCCTGTGTAATTACCTTAACAAGCTCCAGCTGTTTTTATTCTCAGAAGGTTTACTCCCTGATATACAGCTGCCTACCCCCTTCGTAAGTGCAGGTCCTAAATGAGCTTTTTTCTCTGTTTCCCTCACCACAATCCAGATTCTTTTGGGGAGTTACCAGTACAGTAACCATACCAGGAAGTACTTAATTTATTAAGCTACTGCTTTTCTTAATCTCAGTGGAGATATTTACTGATAAACAGCTACCTACGCAGCATGTTCATGTCGTTCCTAAATGAGCTTTTATCTCTCTCCCCTCACCACAAATCAGATTCTTCTGAGGAGTTCCCAGTACATTATCCTTTCCCCTGTGTAATTACCTTAACAAGCTCCAGCTGTTTTATTCTCAGAAGGTTTACTCCCTGATATACAGCTGCCTACCCCTTCGTAAGTGCAGGTCCTAAATGAGCTTTTTTCTCTGTTCCCTCACCACAATCCAGATTCTTTTGGGGAGTTACCAGTACAGTAACCATACCAGGAAGTACTTAATTTATTAAGCTACTGCTTTTCTTAATCTCAGTGGAGATATTTACTGATAAACAGCTACCTACGCAGCATGTTCATGTCGTTCCTAAATGAGCTTTTATCTCTCTCCCCTCACCACAAATCAGATTCTTCTGAGGAGTTCCCAGTACATTATCCTTTCCCCTGTGTAATTACCTTAACAAGCTCCAGCTGTTTTTATTCTCAGAAGGTTTACTCCCTGATATACAGCTGCCTACCCCCTTCGTAAGTGCAGGTCCTAAATGAGCTTTTTTCTCTGTTCCCTCACCACAATCCAGATTCTTTTGGGGAGTTACCAGTACAGTAACCATACCAGGAAGTACTTAATTTATTAAGCTACTGCTTTTCTTAATCTCAGTGGAGATATTTACTGATAAACAGCTACCTACGCAGCATGTTCATGTCGTTCCTAAATGAGCTTTTATCTCTCTCCCCTCACCACAAATCAGATTCTTCTGAGGAGTTCCCAGTACATTATCCTTTCCCCTGTGTAATTACCTTAACAAGCTCCAGCTGTTTTTATTCTCAGAAGGTTTACTCCCTGATATACAGCTGCCTACCCCCTTCGTAAGTGCAGGTCCTAAATGAGCTTTTTTCTCTGTTCCCTCACCACAATCCAGATTCTTTTGGGGAGTTACCAGTACAGTAACCATACCAGGAAGTACTTAATTTATTAAGCTACTGCTTTTCTTAATCTCAGTGGAGATATTTACTGATAAACAGCTACGTACGCAGCATGTTCATGTCGTTCCTAAATGAGCTTTTATCTCTCTCCCCTCACCACAAATCAGATTCTTCTGAGGAGTTCCCAGTACATTATCCTTTCCCCTGTGTGATTACCTTAACAAGCTCCAGCTGCTTTTATTCTCAGAAGGTTTACTCCCTGATATACAGCTGCCTACCCCCTTCGAAATTGCAGGTCCTAAATGAGCTTTTTTCTCTGTTCCCTCACCACAAACAAGATTCTTTTGGAGAGTTACCAGTACAGTATCCATACCAGGAAGTACTTAATTTATTAAGCTACTGATTTTCTTAATCTCAGTGGAGATATTTACTGATAAACAGCTACGTATGCAGCATGTTCATGTCGTTCCTAAATGAGCTTTTATCTCTCTCCCCTCACCACAAATCAGATTCTTCTGAGGAGTTCCCAGTACATTATCCTTTCCCCTGTGTAATTACCTTAACAAGCTCCAGCTGTTTTTATTCTCAGAAGGTTTACTCCCTGATATACAGCTGCCTACCCCCTTCGTAAGTGCAGGTCCTAAATGAGCTTTTTTCTCTGTTCCCTCACCACAATCCAGATTCTTTTGGGGAGTTACCAGTACAGTAACCATACCAGGAAGTACTTAATTTATTAACGCTACTGCTTTTCGTAATCTCAGTGGAGATATTTACTGATAAACAGCTACCTACGCAGCATGTTCATGTCGTTCCTAAATGAGCTTTTATCTCTCTCCCCTCACCACAAATCAGATTCTTCTGAGGAGTTCCCAGTACATTATCCTTTCCCCTGTGTAATTACCTTAACAAGCTCCAGCTGTTTTTATTCTCAGAAGGTTTACTCCCTGATATACAGCTGCCTACCCCCTTCGTAAGTGCAGGTCCTAAATGAGCTTTTTTCTCTGTTCCCTCACCACAATCCAGATTCTTTTGGGGAGTTACCAGTACAGTAACCATACCAGGAAGTACTTAATTTATTAAGCTACTGCTTTTCTTGAAATCTCAGTGGAGATATTTACTGATAAACAGCTACCTACGCAGCATGTTCATGTCGTTCCTAAATGAGCTTTTATCTCTCTCCCTCACCACAAATCAGATTCTTCTGAGGAGTTCCCAGTACATTATCCTTTCCCCTGTGTAATTACCTTAACAAGCTCCAGCTGTTTTTATTCTCAGAAGGTTTACTCCCTGATATACAGCTGCCTACCCCTTCGTAAGTGCAGGTCCTAAATGAGCTTTTTTCTCTGTTCCCTCACCACAATCCAGATTCTTTTGGGGAGTTACCAGTACAGTAACCATACCAGGAAGTACTTAATTTATTAAGCTACTGCTTTTCTTAATCTCAGTGGAGATATTTACTGATAAACAGCTACCTACGCAGCATGTTCATGTCGTTCCTAAATGAGCTTTTATCTCTCTCCCCTCACCACAAATCAGATTCTTCTGAGGAGTTCCCAGTACATTATCCTTTCCCTGTGTAATTACCTTAACAAGCTCCAGCTGTTTTTATTCTCAAAAGGTTTACTCCCTGATATACAGCTGCCTACCCCTTCGTAAGTGCAGGTCCTAAATGAGCTTTTTTCTCTGTTCCCTCACCACAATCCAGATTCTTTTGGGGAGTTACCAGTACAGTAACCATACCAGGAAGTACTTAATTTATTAAGCTACTGCTTTTCTTAATCTCAGTGGAGATATTTACTGATAAACAGCTACCTACGCAGCATGTTCATGTCGTTCCTAAATGAGCTTTTATCTCTCTCCCCTCACCACAAATCAGATTCTTCTGAGGAGTTCCCAGTACATTATCCTTTCCCCTGTGTAATTACCTTAACAAGCTCCAGCTGTTTTTATTCTCAGAAGGTTTACTCCCTGATATACAGCTGCCTACCCCTTCGTAAGTGCAGGTCCTAAATGAGCTTTTTTCTCTGTTCCCTCACCACAATCCAGATTCTTTTGGGGAGTTACCAGTACAGTAACCATACCAGGAAGTACTTAATTTATTAAGCTACTGCTTTTCTTAATCTCAGTGGAGATATTTACTGATAAACAGCTACCTACGCAGCATGTTCATGTCGTTCTAAATGAGCTTTTATCTCTCTCCCCTCACCACAAATCAGATTCTTCTGAGGAGTTCCCAGTACATTATCCTTTCCCTGTGTAATTACCTTAACAAGCTCCAGCTGTTTTTATTCTCAGAAGGTTTACTCCCTGATATACAGCTGCCTACCCCCTTCGTAAGTGCAGGTCCTAAATGAGCTTTTTTCTCTGTTCCCTCACCACAATCCAGATTCTTTTGGGGAGTTACCAGTACAGTAACCATACCAGGAAGTACTTAATTTATTAAGCTACTGCTTTTCTTAATCTCAGTGGAGATATTTACTGATAAACAGCTACCTACGCAGCATGTTCATGTCGTTCCTAAATGAGCTTTTATCTCTCTCCCCTCACCAAATCAGATTCTTCTGAGGAGTTCCCAGTACATTATCCTTTCCCCTGTGTAATTACCTTAACAAGCTCCAGCTGTTTTTATTCTCAGAAGGTTTACTCCCTGATATACAGCTGCCTACCACCTTCGTAAGTGCAGGTCCTAAATGAGCTTTTTTCTCTGTTCCCTCACCACAATCCAGATTCTTTGGGGAGTTACCAGTACAGTAACCTTACCAGGAAGTACTTAATTTATTAAGCTACTGCTTTTCTTAATCTCAGTGGAGATATTTACTGATAAACAGCTACGTACGCAGCATGTTCATGTCGTTCCTAAATGAGCTTTTATCTCTCTCCCCTCACCACAAATCAGATTCTTCTTACGAGTTCCCAGTACATTATCCTTTCCCCTGTGTGATTACCTTAACAAGCTCCAGCTGCTTCTTATTCTGAGAAGGTTTACTCCCTGATATACAGCTGCCTACCCCTTCGTAAGTGCAGGTCCTAAATGAGCTTTTTTCTCTGTTCCCTCACCACAATCCAGATTCTTTTCGGGAGTTACCAGTACAGTATCCATACCAGAAAGTACTTAATTTATTAAGCTACTGCTTTTCTTAATCTCACTGGAGATATTTACTGATAAACTGCTACGTACGCAGCATGTTCATGTCGTTCCTATATGAGCTTTTATCTCTCTCCCCTCACCACAAATCAGATTCTTCTGAGGAGTTCCCAGTACATTATCCTTTCCCCTGTGCAATTACCTTAACAAGCACCAGCTGTTTTTATTCTCAGAAGTTTTACTCCCTGATATACAGCTGCCTACCCCCTTCGAAATTGCAGGTCCTAAATGAGCTTTTTTCTCTGTTCCCTCACCACAAACAGATTCTTTTGGAGAGTTACCAGTACAGTATCCATACCAGGAAGTACTTAATTTATTAAGCTACTGATTTTCTTAATCTCAGTGGAGATATTTACTGATAAACAGCTACCGTATGCAGCATGTTCATGTCGTTCCTAAATGAGCTTTTATCTCTCTAAACTCACCACAAATCAGATTCTTCTGAGGAGTTCCCAGTACATTATCCTTTCCCCTGTGTAATTACCTTAACAAGCTCCAGCTGTTTTTATTCTCAGAGCGATACTCCCTGATATACAGCTGCCTACCCCCTTCGTAAGTGCAGGTCCTAAATGAGCTTTTTTCGCTGTTCCCTCACCACAATCCAGATTCTTTTTGGGAGTTACCAGTACAGTAACCATACCAGGAAGTACTTAATTTTTTAAGCTACTGCTTTTCTTAATCTCAGTGGAGATATTTACTGATAACAGCTACCTACGCAGCATGTTCATGTCGTTCCTAAATGAGCTTTTATCTCTCTCCCCTCACCACTATCAGATTCTTCTGAGGAGTTCCCAGTACATTATCCTTTCCCCTGTGTAATTACCTTAACAAGCTCCAGCTGTTTTTATTCTCAGAAGGTTTACTCCCTGATATACAGCTGCCTACCCCCTTCGTAAGTGCAGGTCCTAAATGAGCTTTTTCTCTGTTCCCTCACCACAATCCAGATGCTTTTGGGGAGTTACCAGTACAGTAACCATACCAGGAAGTACTTAATTTATTAAGCTACTGCTTTTCTTAATCTCAGTGGAGATATTTACTGATAAACAGCTACCTACGCAGCATGTTCATATCGTTCCTAAATGAGCTTTATCTCTCTCCCATCACCACAAATCAGATTCTTCTGAGGAGTTCCCAGTACATTATCCTTTCCCCTGTGTAATTACCTTAACAAGCGCCAGCTGTTTTTATTGTCAGAAGGTTTACTCCCTGATATACTGCTGCCTACCCCCTTCGTAAGTGCAGGTCCTAAATGAGGTTTTTTCTCTGTTCCCTCCCAACAATCCAGATTCTTTTGGGAGTTACCAGTACAGTAACCATACCAGGAAGTACTTAATTTATTAAGCTACTGCTTTTCTTAATCTCAGTGGAGATAACTACTGATAAACAGCTACCTACGCAGCATGTTCATGTCGTTCCTAAATGAGCATTTATCTCTCTCACCTCACCACAAATCAGATTCTTCTGAGGAGTTCCCAGTACATTATCCTTTCCCCTGTGTAATTACCTTAACAAGCTCCAGCTGTTTTTATACTCCGAAGGTTTACTCCCTGATATACTGTGGCCTACCCTCTTCGTAAGTGCAGGTCCTAAATGAGCTTTTTTCTCTGTTTTCTCACCACAATCCAGATTCTTTTGGGGAGTTACCAGTACAGTAACCATACCAGGAAGTAATTAATTTATTAAGCTACTGCTTTTCTTAATCTCAGTGGAGATATTTACTGATAAACAGCTACCTACGCAGCATGTTCATGTCGTTCCTAAATGAGCTTTTATCTCTCTCCTCTCACCACAAATCAGATTCTTCTGAGGAGTTCCCAGTACATTATCCTTTCCCCTGTGTAATTACCTTAACAAGCTCCAGCTGTTTTTATTCTCAGAAGGTTTACTCCCTGATATACAGCTGCCTACCCACTTCGTAAGTGCAGGTCCTAAATGAGCTTTTTTCTCTGTTCCCACACCACAATCCAGATTCTTTTGGGGAGTTACCAGTACAGTAACCATACCAGGAAGTACTTAATTTATTAAGCTATTGCTTTTTCTTAATCTCAGTGGAGATATTTACTGATAAAGAGCTACCTACGCAGCATGTTCATGTGGTTACTAAATGAGCTTTTATCTCTCTCCCCTCACCACAAATCAGATTCTTCTGAGGAGTTCCCGGTACATTATCCTTTCCCCTGTGTAATTACCTTAGCAAGCTCCAGCTGTTTTTATTCTCAGAAGGTTTACTCCCTGATATACAGCTGCCTACCCCCTTCGTAAGTGCAGGTCCTAAATGACCTTTTTTCTCTGTTCCCTCACCCCAATCCAGATTCTTTTGGGGAGTTACCAGTACAGTATCCATACCAGGAAGTACTTAATTTATTAATCTACTGCTTTTCTTATTCTCAGTGGAGATATTTACTGATAAACTGATACGTATGCAGCATGTTCATGTCGTTCCTAAAGGAGTTTTATCTCTCTCCCCTCACCACAAATCAGATTCTTCTGAGGAGTTCCCAGTACATTATCCTTCCCCTGTGTAATTACCTTAACAAGCTCCAGCTGTTTCTATTCTCAGAAAGTTTACTCCCTGATATACAGCTGCCTACCCCCTTCGTAAGAGCAGGTCCTAAATGAGCTTTTTTCTCTGTTTCCTCACCACAATCCAGATTCTTTGGGGGAGTTACCAGTACAGTAACCATACCAGGAAGTACTTAATTTATTAAGCTACTGCTTTTCTTAATCTCAGTGGAGATATTTACTGATAAACAGCTACCTTAGCAACATGTTCATGTCGTTCCTAAATGAGCTTTTATCTCTCTCCCCTCACCACAAATCAGATTCTTCTGAGTAGTTCCCAGTACATTATCCTTTCCCCTGTGTAATTACCTTAACAAGCTCCAGCTGTTCTTATTCTGAAGGTTTACTCCCTGATATACAGCTGCCTACCCCCTTCGTAAGTGCAGGTCCTAAATGAGCTTTTTTCTCTGTTCCCTCACCACAATCCAGATTCTTTTGGGGAGTTACCAGTACAGTATCCATAACAGGAAGTACTTAATTTATTAAGCTACTGCTTTTCTTAATCTCAGTGGAGATATTTACTGATAAACAGCTACGTATGCAGCATGTTCATGTCGTTCCTAAATGAGCTTTTATCTCTCTACACTCACCACAAATCAGATTCTTCTGAGGAGTTCCCAGTACATTATCCTTTCCCCTGTGTAATTACCTTAACAAGCCCCAGCTGTTTTTATTCTCAGAAGCGATACTCCCTGATATACAGCTGCCTACCCCCTTCGTAAGTGCAGGTCCTAAATGAGCTTTTTTCGCTGTTCCCTCACCACAATCCAGATTCTTTTTGGGAGTTACCAGTACAGTAACCATACCAGGAAGTACTTAATTTATTAAGCTACTGCTTTTCTTAATCTCAGTGGAGATATTTACTGATAAACAGCTACCTACGCAGCATGTTCATGTCGTTCCTAAATGAGCTTTTATCTCTCTCCCCTCACCACTAGTCAGATTCTTCTGAGGAGTTCCCAGTACATTATCCTTTCCCCTGTGTAATTACCTTAACAAGCTCCAGCTGTTTTTATTCTCAGAAGGTTTACCCCCTGATATACAGCTGCCTACCCCCTTCGTAAGTGCAGGTCCTAAATGAGCTTTTTTCTCTGTTCCCTCACCACAATCCAGATTCTTTTGGGGAGTTACCAGTACAGTAACCATACCAGAAGTACTTAATTTATTAAGCTACTGCTTTTCTTAATCTCAGTGGAGATATTTACTGATAAACAGCTACGTACGCAGCATGTTCATGTCGTTCCTAAATGAGCTTTTATCTCTCTCCCCTCACCACAAATCAGATTCTTCTTACGAGTTCCCAGTACATTATCCTTTCCCCTGTGTGATTACCTTAACAAGCTCCAGCTGCTTTTATTCTCAGAAGGTTTACTCCCTGATATACAGCTGCCTACCCCCTTCGAAATTGCAGGTCCTAAATGAGCTTTTTTCTCTGTTCCCTCACCACAAACAAGATTCTTTTGGAGAGTTACCAGTACAGTATCCATACCAGGAAGTACTTAATTTATTAAGCTACTGATTTTCTTAATCTCAGTGGAGATATTTACTGATAAACAGCTACGTATGCAGCATGTTCATGTCGTTCCTAAATGAGCTTTTATCTCTCTCCCCTCACCAACAATCAGATTCTTCTGAGGAGTTCCCATTACATTATAATTCCCCCTGTGTAATTACCTTAACAAGCTCCAGATGTTTTTATTCTCAGATGGTTTACTCTTTGATATACTGCTGCCAAGCCTCTTCAAAAGTGCAGGTCCTAAATGAGCTTTCTTCTCTGTTCCCTCACCACAATCCAGATTCTTTTGGGGAGTTACCAGTACAGTAACCATACAAGGAAGTACTTAATTTATTACGCTACTGCTTTTCGTAATCTCATTGGAGATATTTACTTATAAACAGCTACCTACGCAGCATGTTCAAGTCGTTCCTAAATGAGCTTTTATCTCTCTCCCTTCACCACAAATCAGATTCTTCTGAGGAGTTCCCAGTACATTATCCTTTCCCCTGTGTAATTACCTTAACAAGCTCCAGCTGTTTTTATTCTCAGAAGGTTTACTCCCTGATATACAGCTGCCTACCCCCTTCGTAAGTGCAGGTCCTAAATGAGCTTTTTTCTCTGTTCCCTCACCCCAATCCAGATTCTTTTGGGGAGTTACCAGTACAGTAACTATACCAGGAAGTACTTAATTTATTAAGCTACAGCTTTTCTGAAACTCAGTGGAGATATTTACTGATAAACAGCTACCTACGCAGCATGTTCATGTCGTTCCTAATGAGCTTTTATCTCTCTCCCCTCACCACAAATCAGATTCTTCTGAGGAGTTCCCAGTACATTATCCTTTCCCCTGTGTAATTACCTTAACAAGCTCCAGCTGTTTTTATTCTCAGAAGGTTTACTCCCTGATATACAGCTTCCTACCCTCTTCGTAAGTGCAGGTCCTAAATGAGCTTTTTTCTCTGTTCCCTCACCACAATCCAGATTCTTTGGGGAGTTACCAGTACAGTAACCATATCAGGAAGTACTTAATTTATTAAGCTACTGCTTTTCTTAATCTCAGTGGAGATATTTACTGATAAACAGCTACCTACGCAGCATGTTCATGTCGTTCATACATGAGCTTTTATCTCTCTCCCCTCACCACAAATCAGATTCTTCTGAGGAGTTCCCAGTACATTATCCTTTCCCTGTGTAATTACCTTAACAAGGTCCAGCTGTTTTTATTCTCAAAAGGTTTACTCCCTGATATACAGCTGCCTACCACCTTCGTAAGAGCAGGTCCTAAATGAGCTTTTTTCTCTGTTCCCTCACCACAATCCAGATTCTTTTGGGGAGTTACCAGTACAGTAACCATACCAGGAAGTACTTAATTTATTAAGCTACTGCTTTTCTTAATCTCAGTGGAGATATTTACTGATAAACAGCTACCTACGCAGCATGTTCATGTCGTTCCTAAATGAGCTTTTATCTCTCTCCCCTCACCACAAATCAGATTCTTCTGAGGAGTTCCCAGTACATTATCCTTTCCCCTGTGTAATTACCTTAACAAGCTCCAGCTGTTTTTATTCTCAGAAGGTTTACTCCTGATATACAGCTGCCTACCGCCTTCGTAAGTGCCGGTCTTAATGAGCTTTTTTCTCTGTTCCCTCACCACAATCCAGAATCTTTGGGGAGATACCAGTACAGTAACCATACCAGCAAGTACTTAATTTATTAAGCTACTGCTTTTCCTAATCTCAGTGGAGATATTTACTGATAAACAGCTACCTACGCAGCATGTTCATGTCGTTTCTAAATGAGCTTTTATCTCTCTTTCCCCCCACCACAAATCAGAATCTTCTGAGGAGTTCCCAGTACATTATCCTTTCCCCTGTGTAATTGCCTTAACAAGCTCCAGCTGTTTTTATTCTCAGAAGTTTTACTCACTGATATACAGCTGCCTATCCCCTTCGTAAGTGCAGGTCCTAAATGAGCATTTTTCTCTGTTCCCTCAACACAATCCAGATTCTTTTGGGGAGTTACCAGTACAATAACCATAACAGGAAGTACTTAATTCATGAAGCTACTGCTTTTCTTAATCTCAGTGGAGATATTTACTGATAAACAGCTACGTACGCAGCATGTTCATGTCGTTCCTAAATGATATTTTATCTCTCTCCCCTCACCACAAATGAGATTCTTCTGAGGAGTTCCAGTACATTATCCTTTCCCCTGTGTAATTACCTTAACAATCTCCAGCTGTTTTTATTCTCAGAAGGTTTACTCCCTGATATACAGCTACCTACCACCTTCGTAAGTGCAGGTCTTAAATGAGCTTTTTTCTCTGTTCCCTCACCACAATCCAGATTCTTTTGGGGAGTTACCAGTACAGTAACCATACCAGGAAGTACTTAATTTATTAAGCTACTGCTTTTGGTAATCTCAGTGGAGATATTTACTGATAAACAGCTACCTACGCAGCATGTTCATGTCGTTCCCAAATGAGCTTTTATCTCTCTCCCCTCAACACAAATCAGATTCTTCTGAGGAGTTCCCAGTACATTATCCTTTCCCCTGTATAATTACCTTAACAAGGTCCAGCTGTTTTTATTCTCAGAAGGTTTACTCCCTGATATACAGCTGCCTACCCCCTTCGTAAGTGCAGGTCCTAAATGAGCTTTTTTCTCTGTTCCCTCACCACAATCCCGATTCTTTTGGGGAGTTACAAGTACAATAACAATACCAGGAAGTACTTAATTCATTAAGCTACTGCTTTTCTTAATCTCAGTGGAGATATTTACTGATAAACAGCTACCTACGCAGCATGTTCATGTCGTTCCTAAATGAGTTTTTATCTCTCTCCACTCACCACAAATCAGATTCTTCTGAGGAGTTCCTAGTACATTATCCTTTCCCCTGTGTAATTACCTTAACAAGTTCCAGCTCTTTTTATTCTCAGAAGGTTTACTCCCTGATATACAGCTGCCTACCCCCTTCGTAAGTGCAGGTCGTAAATGAGCTTTTTTTCTCTGTTCCCTCACAACAATCCAGATTCTTTTGGGGAGTTACCAGTACAGTAACCATACCAGGAAGTACTTAATTTATTAAGCTACTGCTTTTCTTAATCTCAGTGCAGATAATTACTGATAAACAGCTACCTACGCAGCATGTTCATGTCGTTCCTAAATGAGCATTTATCTCTCTCCCCTCACCACAAATCAGATTCTTCTGAGGAGTTCCCAGTACATTATCCTTTCCCCTGTGTAATTACCTTAACAAGCACCAGCTGTTTTTATTCTCAGAAGGTTTACTCCCTGATATACAGCTGCGTAAGCCCTTCGTAAGTGCATGTCCTAAATGAGCTTTTTTCTCTGTTCCCTCACCAAAATCCAGATTCTTTTGGGGAGTTACCAGTACAATAACCATACCAGGAAGTACTTAATTCATTAAGCTACTCCTTTTCTTAATCTCAGTGAAGATATTTACTAATAAACAGCTACATATGCAGCATGTTCATGTCGTTCCTAAATGAGCTTTTATCTCTCTCCCCTCACCACAAATCAGATTCTTCTGAGGAGTTCCAGTACATTATCCTTTCCCCTGTGTAATTACCTTAACAACTCCAGCTGGTTTTATTCTCAGAAGGTTTACTCCCTGATATACTGCGGCCTACCCCCTTCGTAAGTGCAGGTCTTAAATGAGGTTTTTTCTCTGTTCCCTCACCACAATCCAGATTCTTTTGGGGAGTTACCAGTACAGTAACCATACCAGCAAGTACTTAATTTATTAAGCTACTGCTTTTCTTAATCTCAGTGGAGATATTTACTGATAAACAGCTACGTACACAGCATTTTCATGTCGTTCCTAAATGAGCTTTTATCTCTCTGCCCTCCCCACAAATCAGATTCTTCTGAGGAGTTCCCAGTACATTATCCTTTCCCCTGTGTAATTACCTTAACAAGCTCCAGCTGTTTTTATTCTCAGAAGGTTTACTCCCTGATATACAGCTGACTACCCCCTTCGTAAGTGCAGGTCCTAAATGAGCTTTTTTCTCTGTTCCCTCACCACAATCCAGATTCTTTTGGGGAGTAACTAGTACAGTTACCATACCAGGAAGTACTTAATTTATTAAGCTACTTCTTTTCTTAATCTCAGTGGAGATATTTACTGATAAACAGCTACCTACGCAGCATGTTCATGTCGTTCCTAAATGAGCTTTTATCTCTCTCTCCTCACCACAAATCAGATTCTTCTGAGGAGTTCCCAGTACATTATCCTTTCCCCTGTGTAATTACCTTAACAAGCTCCAGCTGTTTTTATTCTCAGAAGGTTTACTCCCTGATATACAGCTGCCTACCCCCTTCGTTAGTGCATGTCCTAAATGAGCTTTTTCTCTGTTCCCTCACCACAATCCAGATTCTTTTGGGGAGTTACCAGTACAGTAACCATACCAAGAAGTACTTAATTTATTAAGCTACTGCTTTTCTTAATCTCAGTGGAGATATTTACTGATAAACAGCTACCTACGCAGCATGTTCATGTCGTTCCTGAATGAGCTTTTATGTCTCTCCCCTCACCACAAATCAGATTCTTCTGAGGAGTTCCCAGTACATTATCCTTTCCCCTGTGTAATTACCTTAACAAGCTCCAGCTGTTTTTATTCTCAGAAGGTTTACTCCCTGATATACAGCTGCCTACCCCCTTCGTTAGTGCATGTCCTAAATGAGCTTTTTTCTCTGTTCCCTCACCACAATCCAGATTCTTTTGGGGAGTTACCAGTACAGTAACCATACCA
>NW_025957303.1:0-43396 GCF_023159225.1 Perognathus longimembris pacificus | reverse complement strand
ATTCTTTTGGGGAGTTACCAGTACAGTAACCATACCAGGAAGTACTTAATTTATTAACCTACTGCTTTTCTTAATCTCAGTGGAGATATTTACTGATAAACTGCTACCTACGCAGCATGTTCATGTCGTTCCTAAATGAGCTTTTATCTCTCTCCCCTCAACACAAATCAGATTCTTCTGAGGAGTTCCCTGTACATTATCCTTTCCCCTGTGTAATTACCTTAACAAGCTCCAGCTGTTTTTTATTCTCAGAAGGTTTACTCCCTGATATACAGCTGCCTACCCCCTTCGTAAGTGCAGGTCCTAAATGAGCTTTTTTCTCTGTTCCCTCACCACAATCCAGATTCTTTTGGGGAGTTACCAGTACAGTAACCGTACCAGGAAGTACCTAATTTATTAAGCTACTGCTTTTCTTAATATCAGTGGAGATATTTACTGATAAACAGCTACCTACGCAGCATGTTCATGTCGTTCATAAATGAGCTTTTATCTCTCTCCCCTCACCACAAATCAGATTCTTCTGAGGAGTTCCCAGTACATTATCCTTTCCCCTGTGTAATTACCTTAACAAGCTCCAGCTGTTTTTATTCTCAGAAGGTTTACTCCCTGATAAACAACTACCTACCCCCTTCGTAAGTGCAAGTCCTAAATGAGCTTTTTTCTCTGTTCCCTCACCACAATCCAGATTCTTTTGGGGAGTTACCAGTACAGTAACCATACCAGGAAGTACTTAATTTATTAAGCTCCTGCTTTTCTTAATCTCAGTGGAGATATTTACTGATAAACAGCTACCTACGCTGCATGTTCATGTCGTTCCTAAATGAGCTTTTATCTCTCTCCCCTCACCACAAATCAGATTCTTCTGAGGAGTTCCCAGTACATTATCCTTTCCCCTGTGTAATTACCTTAACAAGCTCCAGCTGTTTTTATTCTCAGAAGGTTTACTCCCTGATATACAGCTGCCTACCCCCTTCGTAAGTGCAGGTCCTAAATGAGCTTTTTTCTCTGTTCCCTCACAAAAATCCGGATTCTTTGGGGAGTTACCAGTCCCGTAACCGTACCAGGAAGTACTTAATTTATTAAGCTACTGCTTTTCTTAATCTCAGTATAGATATTTACTGATAAACAGCTACCTACGCAGCATGTTCATGTCGTTCCTAAATGAGCTTTTATCTCACTCCCCTCACCAAAAATCAGATTCTTCTGAGGAGTTCCCAGTACATTATCGTTTCCCCTGTGTAATCACCTTAACAAGCTCCAGCTGTTTTATTCTCAGAAGGTTTACTCCCTGATATACAGCTGCCTACCCCCTTCGTAAGTGCAGGTCCTAAATGAGCTCTTTTCTCTGTTCCCTCACCACAATCCAGATTCTTTAGGGGAGTTACCAGTACAGTACCCATACCAGGAAGTAATTAATTTATTAAGCTACTGTTTTTCTTAATCTCAGTGGAGATATTTACTGATAAACAGCTACCTACGCAGCATGTTCATGTCGTTCCTAAAGGAGCTTTTATCTCTCTCCCCTCACCACAAATCAGATTCTTCTGAGGAGTTCCCAGTACATTATCCTTTCCCCTGTGTAATTACCTTAACAAGCTCCAGCTGTTTTTATTCTCAGAAGGTTTACTCCCTGATATACAGCTGCCTAACCCCTCCGTAAGTGCAGGTCCTAAATGAGCTTTTTTCTCTGTTCCCTCACCACAATCCAGATTCTTTTGGGGAGTTACCAGTACAGTAACCATACCAGGAAGTACTTAATTCATTAAGCTACTGCTTTTCTTAATCTCAGTGGAGATATTTACTGATAAACAGCTACCTACGCAGCATGTTCATGTCGTTCCTAAATGAGCTTTTATCTCTCTCACCTCACCACAAATCAGATTCTTCTGAGGAGTTCCCAGTACATTATCCTTTCCCCTGTGTAATTACCTTCACAAGCTCCAGCTGTTTTTATTCTCAGAAGGGTTTACTCCCTGATATACAACTACCTACCCCCTTCGTAAGTGCAAGTCCTAAATGAGCTTTTTTCTCTGTTCCTCACCACAATCCAGATTCTTTTGGGGAGTTACCAGTACAGTAACCATACCAGGAAGTACTTAATTTATTAAGCTACTGCTTTTCTTAATCTCAGTGGAGATATTTACTGATAAACAGCTACCTACGCAGCATGTTCATGTCGTTCATAAATGAGCTTTTATCTTTCTCCCCTCACCACAAATCAGATTCTTCTGAGGAGTTCCCAGTACATTATCCTTTCCCCTGTGTAATCACCTTAACAAGCTCCAGCTGTTTTTATTCTCAGAAGGTTTACTCCCTGATATACAGCTGCCTACCCCCTTCGTAAGTGCAGGTCCTAAATGAGCTTTTTTCTCTGTTCCCTCACCACAATCCAGATTCTTTAGGGGAGTTACCAGTACAGTACCCATACCAGGAAGTAATTAATTTATTGAGCTACTGCTTTTCTTAATCTAAGTGGAGATATTTACTGATAAACAGCTACCTACGCAGCATGTTCATGTCGTTCCTAAATGAGCTTTTATCTCTCTCCCCTCACCACAAATCAGATTCTTCTGAGGAGTTCCCAGTACATTATCCTTTCCCCTGTGTAATTACCTTAACAAGCTCCAGCTGTTTTTATTCTCAGAAGGTTTACTCCCTGATATACAGCTGCCTACCCCCTTCGTAAGTGCAGGTCTTAAATGAGCTCTTTTCTCTGTTCCCTCACCACAATCCAGATTCTTTTGGGGAGTTACCAGTACAGCAACCATACCAGGAAGTACTTAATTTATTAAGCTACTGCTTTTCTTATCTCAGTGGAGATATTTACTGATAAACAGCTACCTACGCAGCATGTTCATGTCGTTCCTAAATGAGCTTTTATCTCTCTCCCCTCACCACAAATCAGATTCTTCTGAGGAGTTCGCAGTATATTATCCTTTCCCCTGTGTAATTACCTTAACAAGCTCCAGCTCTTTTTATTCTCAGAAGGTTTACTCCCTGATATACAAATGCCTTCCCCCTTCGTAAGTGCAGGTCCTAAATGAGCTTTTTTCTCTGTTCCCTCACCACAATCCAGATTCTTTTGGGGAGTTACCAGTACAGTAACCATACCAGGAAGTACTTAATTTATTATGCTACTGCTTTTCTTAATCTCAGTGGAGATATTTACTGATAAACAGCTACCTACGCAGCATGTTCATGTCGTTCCTAAATGAGCTTTTATCTCTCTCCCCTCACCACAAATCAGATTCTTCTGATGAGTTCCCAGTACATTATCCTTTCCCATGTGTAATTACCTTAACAAGCTCCAGCTGTTTTTATTCTCAGAAGTTTTACTCCCTGATATACAGCTGCCTACCCCCTTCGTAAGTGCAGGTCCTAAATAGCTTTTTTTCTCTGTTCGCTCACAACAATAAAGTTTCTTTTGGGGAGTTACCAGTACAGTAACCATACCAGGAAGTACTTAATTTATTAAGCTACTGCTTTTCTTAATCTCAGTGGAGATATTTACTGATAAACAGCTACCTACGCAGCATGTTCATGTCGTTCCTAAATGAGCATTTCTCTCTCTCCCCTCACCACAAATCAGATTCTTCTGAGGAGTTCCCAGTACATTATCCTTTCCCCTGTGTAATTACATTAACAAGTTCCAGCTGTTTTTATTCTCAGAAGGTTTACTCCCTGATATACAGCTGCCTACCCCCTTCGTAAGTGCAGGTCCTCAATGAGCTTTTTTTCTCAGTTCCCTCACCACAATCCAGATTCTTTTGGGGAGTTACCAGTACAGTAACCATACCAGGAAGTACTTAAATTTATTAAGCTACTGCTTTTCTTAATCTCAGTGGAGATATTTACTGATAAACAGCTACCTACGCAGCATGTTCATGTCGTTCTTAAATGAGCTTCTATCTCTCTCCCCTCACCACAAATCAGATTCTTCTGAGGAGTTCCCAGTACATTATCCTTTCCCCTGTGTAATTACCTTAACAAGCTCCAGCTGTTTTTATTCTTAGAAGGTTTACTCCCTGATATACAGCTGCCTACCCCCTTCGTAAGTGCAGGTCCTAAATGAGCTTTTTTCTCTGTTCCCTCACAAAAATCCGGATTCTTTGGGGAGTTACCAGTACAGTAACCATACCAGGAAGTACTTAATTTATTAAGCTACTGCTTTTCTTAATCTCAGTATAGATATTTACTGATAAACAGCTACCTATGCAGCATGTTCATGTCGTTCCTAAATGAGCTTTTTTCTCTGTTCCCTCACCACAATCCAGATTCTTTTGGGGAGTTACCAGTACAATATCCATACCAGGAAGTAATTAATTTATTAAGCTACTGCTTTTCTTAATCTCAGTGGAGATATTTACTGATAAACAGCTACGTATGCAGCATGTTCATGTCGTTCCTAAATGAGCTTTTATCTCTCTCCCCTCACGAATAATCAGATTCTTCTGAGGAGTTCCCAGTACATTATCCTTTCCCTGTGTAATTACCTTAACAAGCTCCAGCTGTTTTTATTCTCAGAAGGTTTACTCCCTGATATACAGCTGCCTACCCCCTTCGTAAGTGCAGGTCCTAAATGAGCTTTTTTCTCTGTTCCCTCACCACAATCCAGATTGTTTTGGGGAGTTACCAGTACAGTAACCATACCAGGAAGTACTTAATTTATTAAGCTACTGCTTTTCTTAATCTCAGTGGAGATATTTACTGATAAACAGCTACCTACGCAGCATGTTCATGTCGTTCCTAAATGAGCTTTTATCTCTCTCCCCTCACCACAAATCAGATTCTTCTGAGGAGTTCCCAGTACATTATCCTTTCCCCTGTGTAATTACCTTAACAAGCTCCAGCTGGTTTTATTCTCAGAAGGTTTACTCCATGATATACAGCTGCCTACCCCCTTTGTAAGTGCAGGTCCTAAATGAGCTTTTTTCTCTGTTCCCTCACCACAATCCAGATTCTTTTGGGGAGTTACCAGTACAGTAACCGTACCAGGAAGTACTTGATTTATTAAGCTACTGCTTTTCTTAATATCAGTGGAGATATTTACTGATAAACAGCTACCTACGCAGCATGTTCATGTCGTTCCTAAATGAGCTTTTATCTCTCTCCCCTCACCACAAATCAGATTCTTCTGAGGAGTTCCCAGTACATTATCCTTTCCCCTGTGTAATTACCTTAACAAGCTCCAGCTGATTGTATTCTCAGAAGGTTTACTCCCTGATATACAGCTGCCTACCCCCTTCGTTAGTGCAGGTCCTAAATGAGCTCTTTTCTCTGTTCCCTCACCACAATCCAGATTCTTTTGGGGAGTTACCAGTACAGTAACCATACCAGGAAGTACTTAATTTATTAAGCTACTGTTTTTCTTAATCTCAGTGGAGATATTTACTGATAAACAGCTACCTACGCAGCATGTTCATGTCGTTCCTAAATAAGCTTTTATCTCTCTCCCCTCACCACAAATCAGATTCTTCTGAGGAGTTCCCAGTACATTATCCTTTCCCCTGTGTAATTACCTTAACAAGCTCCAGCTGTTTTTATTCTCAGAAGGTTTACTCCCTGATATACAGCTCCCTACCCCCTTCTTAAGTGCAGGTCCTAAATGAGCTTTTTTCTCTGTTCCCTCACCACAATCCAGATTCTTTTGGGGAGTTACCAGTACAGTAACCATACCAGGAAGTACTGAATTTATGAAGCTACTGCTTTTCTTAATGTCAGTGGAGATATTTACTGATAAACACCTACCTACGCAGCATGTTCATGTCGTTCTTAAATGAGCTTTTATCTCTCTCCCGTCACCATAAATCAGAGTTTTCTGGGGAGTTCCCAATACATTATCCTTTCCCCTGTGTAATTACCTTAACAAGCTCCAGCTGTTTTTATTCTCAGAAGGTTTACTCCCTGATATACAGCTGCCTACCCCCTTCGTAAGTGCAGGTCCTAAATGAGCTTTTTTCTCTGTTCCCTCACCACAATCCAGATTCTTTTGGGGAGTTACCAGTACAGTAACCATACCAGGAAGTACTTAATTTATTAAGCTACTGCTTTTCTTAAACTCAGTGGAGATATTTACTGATAAACAGCTACCTACGCAGCATGTTCATGTCGTGCCTAAATGAGCTTTTATCTCTCTCCCCTCAACACAAATCAGATTCTTCTGAGGAGTTCCCAGTACATTATCCTTTCCCCTGTGTAATTACCTTAACAAGCTCCAGCTGTTTTTATTCTCAGAAGGTTTACTCCCTGATATACAGCTGCCTACCCCCTTCGTAAGTGCAGGTCCTAAATGAGCTTTTTTCTCTGTTCCCTCACCACAATCCAGATTCTTTTGGGGAGTTACCAGTACAGTAACCGTACCAGGAAGTACGTAATTTATTAAGCTACTGCTTTTCTTAATATCAGTGGAGATATTTACTGATAAACAGCTACCTACGCAGCATGTTCATGTCGTTCCTAAATGAGCTTTTATCTCTCTCCCCTCACCACAAATCAGATTCTTCTGAGGAGTTCCCAGTACATTATCCTTTCCCCTGTGTAATTACCTTAACAAGCTCCAGCTGATTGTATTCTCAGAAGGTTTACTCCCTGATATACAGCTGCCTACCCCCTTCGTAAGTGCAGGTCCTAAATGAGCTCTTTTCTCTGTTCCCTCACCACAATCCAGATTCTTTTGGGGAGTTACCAGTACAGTAACCATACCAGGAAGTACTTAATTTATTAAGCTACTGTTTTTCTTAATCTCAGTGGAGATATTTACTGATAAACAGCTACCTACGCAGCATGTTCATGTCGTTCCTAAATAAGCTTTTATCTCTCTCCACTCACCACAAATCAGATTCTTCTGAGGAGTTCCCAGTACATTATCCTTTCCCCTGTGTAATTACCTTAACAAGCTCCAGCTGTTTTTATTCTCAGAAGGTTTACTCCCTGATATACAGCTGCCTACCCCCTTCTTAAGTGCAGGTCCTAAATGAGCTTTTTTCTCTGTTCCCTCACCACAATCCAGATTCTTTTGGGGAGTTACCAGTACAGTAACCATACCAGGAAGTACTGAATTTATGAAGCTACTGCTTTTCTTAATGTCAGTGGAGATATTTACTGATAAACAGCTACCTACGCAGCATGTTCATGTCGTTCTTAAATGAGCTTTTATCTCTCTCCCGTCACCATAAATCAGAGTTTTCTGGGGAGTTCCCAATACATTATCCTTTCCCCTGTGTAATTACCTTAACAAGCTCCAGCTGTTTTTATTCTCAGAAGGTTTACTCCCTGATATACAGCTGCCTACCCCCTTCGTAAGTGCAGGTCCTAAATGAGCTTTTTTCTCTGTTCCCTCACCACAATCCAGATTCTTTTGGGGAGTTACCAGTACAGTAACCATACCAGGAAGTACTTAATTTATTAAGCTACTGCTTTTCTTAAACTCAGTGGAGATATTTACTGATAAACAGCTACCTACGCAGCATGTTCATGTCGTGCCTAAATGAGCTTTTATCTCTCTCCCCTCAACACAAATCAGATTCTTCTGAGGAGTTCCCAGTACATTATCCTTTCCCCTGTGTAATTACCTTAACAAGCTCCAGCTGTTTTTAATCTCAGAAGGTTTACTCCCTGATATACTGCTGCCTACCCCCTTCGTAAGTGCAGGTCTTAAATGAGCTTTTTTCTCTGTTCCCTCACCACAATCCAGATTCTTTTGGGGAGTTAACAGTACAGTATCCATACCAGGAAGTACTTAATTTATTAAGCTGCTGCTTTTCGTAATCTCAGTGGAGATATTTACGGATAAACAGCTACGTATGCAGCATGTTCATTTCGTTCCTAAATGAGCTTTTATCTCTCTCCCCTCACCACAAATCAGATTCTTCTGAGGAGTTCCCAGTACATTATCCTTTCCCCTGTGTAATTACCTTAACCAGCTCCAGCTGTTTTTATTCTCAGAAGGTTTACTCCATGATATACAGCTGCCTACCCCCTTTGTAAGTGCAGGTCCTAAATGAGCTTTTTTCTCTGTTCCCTCACCACAATCCAGATTCTTTTGGGGAGTTACCAGTACAGTAACCATACCAGGAAATACTTAATTTATTAAGCTACTGCTTTTCTTAAACTCAGTGGAGATATTTACTGATAAACAGCTACCTACGCAGCATGTTCATGTCGTGCCTAAATGAGCTTTTATCTCTCTCCCCTCAACACAAATCAGATTCTTCTGAGGAGTTCCCAGTACATTATCCTTTCTCCTGTGTAATTACCTTAACAAGCTCCAGCTGTTTTTATTCTCAGAAGGTTTACTCCCTGATATACTGCTGCCTACCCCCTTCGTAAGTGCAGGTCCTAAATGAGCTTTTTTCTCTGTTCCCTCACCACAATCCAGATTCTTTTGGGGAGTTAACAGTACAGTATCCATACCAGGAAGTACTTAATTTATTAAGCTGCTGCTTTTCTTAATCTCAGTGGAGATATTTACGGATAAACAGCTACGTATGCAGCATGTTCATGTCGTTCCTTAATGAGCTTTTATCTCTCTCCCCTCACCACAAATCAGATTCTTCTGAGGAGTTCCCAGTACATTATCCTTTCCCCTGTGTAATTACCTTAACCAGCTCCAGCTGTTTTTATTCTCAGAAGCGATACTCCCTGATATACAGCTGCCTACCCCCTTCGTAAGTGCAGGTCCTAAATGAGCTTTTTTCTCTGTTCCCTCACCACAATCCAGATTCTTTGGGGAGTTACCAGTACAGTAACCATACCAGGAAGTACTTAATTTATTAAGCTACTGCTTTTCTTAATCTCAGTGGAGATATTTACTGATAAACAGGTACCTACGCAGCATGTTCGTGTCGTTCCTAAATGAGCTTTTATCTCTCTCCCCTCATCACAAATCAGATTCTTCTGAGGAGTTCCCAGGACATTATCCTTTCCCCTGTGTAATTACCTTAACAAGTTCCAGCTGTTTTTATTTTCAGAAGGTTTACTCCCTTATATACAACTGCCTACCCCCTTCGTAAGTGCAGGTCTTATATGTGCTTTATTCTCTGTTGCTTCACCACAATCCAGATTCTTTTGGGGAGTTACCAGTACAGTAACCATACCAGGAAGTACTTAATTTATTTAGCTACTGCTTTTCTTAATCTAAGTGGAGATATTTACTGATAAACAGCTACCTACGCAGCATGTTCATGTCGTTCCTAAATGAGCTTTTATCTCTCTCCCCTCATCACAAATCAGATTCTTCTGAGGATTTCCCAGTACATAATCCTTTCCCCTGTGTAATTACCTTAACAAGCTCCAGCTGTTTTTATTCTCAGAAGGTTTACTCCCTGATATACAGCTGCCTACAACCTTCGTAAGTGCAGGTCCTAAATGAGCTTTTTTCTCTGTTCTCTCTCCACAATCCAGATTCTTCTGGGGAGTTACCAGTACAGTAACCATACCAGGGAGTAATTAATTTATTAAGCTACTGCTTTTCTTAATCTCAGTGGAGATATTTACTGATACACAGCTACTTACGCAGCATGTTCATGTCGTTCCTAAATGAGCTTTTATCGCTCTCCCCTCACCTCAAATCAGATTCTTCTAAGGAGTTCCCAGTACATTATCATTTCCCCTGTGTAATTACCTTAACAAGCTCCAGCTGTTTTTATTCTCAGAAGGTTTACTCCCTGATATACAGCTGCCTACCCCCTTCGTAATTGCAGGTCCTAAATTAGCTTTTTTCTGTGTTCCCTGACCACAATCCAGATTCTTTTGGGGAGTTACCAGTAGAGTAACCATACCAGGAAGTAATTAATTTATTAAGCTACTGCTTTTCTTAATCTCAGTGTAGATATTTACTGATAAACAGCTAGGTACGCAGCATCTTCATGTCGTTCCTAAATAAGTTTTATCTCTCTCCCCTCATCACAAATCAGATTCTTCTGAGGATTTCCCAGTACATTATCCTTTCCCCTGTGTAATTACCTTAACAAACTCCAGCTGTTTTTATTCTCAGAAGGTTTACTCCCTGATATACAACTGCCTACCCCCTTCGTAAGTGCAGGTCCTAAATGAGCTTTTTTCTCTATTCCCTCACCACAATCCAGATTCTTTTGGGGAGTTACCAGTACAGTAACAATACCAGGAAGTACTTAATTTATTAAGCTACTGCTTTTCTTAATCTCAGTGGAGATATTTACTGATAAACAGCTACCTACGCAGCATGTTCATGTCGTTCCTAAATGAGCTTTTATCTCTCTCCCGTCACCACAAATCAGATTCTTCTGAGGAGTTGCCAGTGCATTATCCTTTCCCCTGTGTAATTACCTTAACAAGCTCCAGCTGTTTTTATTCTCAGAAGGTTTACTCCCTGATATACAACTGCCTACCCCCTTCGTAAGTGCAGGTCCTAAATTTGCGTTTTTCTCTGTTCCCTCACCACAATCCAGATTCTTTTGGGGAGTTACCAGTACAGTAACCATACCAGGAAGTACTTAATTTATTAAGCTACTGCTTTTCTTAATCCCAGTGGAGATATTTACTGATAAACAGCTACCTATGCAGCATGTTCATGTCGTTCCTAAATGAGCTTTTATCTCTCTCCCCTCACCACAAATCAGATTCTTCTGAGGAGTTCGCAGTACATTATCCTTTCCCCTGTGTAATTACCTTAACAAGCTCCAGCTGTTTTTATTCTCAGAAGGTTTACTCCCTGATATACAGCTGCCTACCCCCTTCGTAAGTGCAGGTCCTAAATGAGCTTTTTTCTCTGTTCCCTCTCAAAAATCCGGATTCTTTGGGGAGTTACCAGTCCCGTAACCGTACCAGGAAGTACTTAATTTATTAAGCTACTGCTTTTCTTAATCTCAGTATAGATATTTACTGATAAACAGCTACCTACGCAGCATGTTCATGTCGTTCCTAAATGAGCTTTTATCTCACTCCCCTCACCAAAAATCAGATTCTTCTGAGGAGTTCCCAGTACATTATCGTTTCCCCTGTGTAATCACCTTAACAAGCTCCAGCTGTTTTTATTCTCAGAAGGTTTACTCCCTGATATACAGCTGCCTAACCCCTCCGTAAGTGCAGGTCCTAAATGAGCTTTTTTCTCTGTTCCCTCACCACAATCCAGATTCTTTTGGGGAGTTATCAGTACAGTAACCATACCAGGAAGTACTTAATTCATTAAGCTACTGCTTTTCTTAATCTCAGTGGAGATATTTACTGATAAACAGCTACCTACGCAGCATGTTCATGTCGTTCCTAAATGAGCTTTTATCTCTCTCACCTCACATCAAATCAGATTCTTCTGAGGAGTTCCCAGTACATTATCCTTTCCCCTGTGTAATTACCTTCACAAGCTCCAGCTGTTTTTATTCTCAGAAGGTTTACTCCCTGATATACAACTACATACCCCCTTCGTAAGTGCAAGTCCTAAATGAGCTTTTTTCTCTGTTCCCTCACCACAATCCAGATTCTTTTGGGGAGTTACCAGTACAGTAACCATACCAGGAAGTACTTAATTTATTAAGCTACTGCTTTTCTTAATCTCAGTGCAGATATTTACTGATAAACAGCTACCTACGCAGCATGTTCATGTCGTTCATAAATGAGCTTTTATCTCTCTCCCCTCACCACAAATCAGATTCTTCTGAGGAGTTCCCAGTACATTATCCTTTCCCCTGTGTAATTACCTTAACAAGCCCCAGCTGTTTTTATTCTCAGAAGGTTTACTCCCTGATATACAGCTGCCTACCCCCTTCGTAAGTGCAGGTCCTAAATGAGCTTTTTTCTCTGTTCCCTCACAATAATCCGGATTCTTTGGGGAGTTACCAGTACAGTAACCATACCAGGAAGTACTTAATTTATTAAGCTACTGCTTTTCTTAATCTCAGTATAGATATTTACTGATAAACAGCTACCTACGCAGCATGTTCATGTCGTTCCTAAATGAGCTTTTATCTCACTCCCCTCACCACAAATCAGATTCTTCTGAGGAGTTCCCAGTACATTATCGTTTCCCCTGTGTAATCACCTTAACAAGCTCCAGCTGTTTTTATTCTCAGAAGGTTTACTCCCTGATATACAGCTGCCTACCCCCTTCGTAAGTGCAGGTCCTAAATGAGCTTTTTTCTCTGTTCCCTCACCACAATCCAGATTCTTTAGGGGAGTTACCAGTACAGTACCCATACCAGGAAGTAATTAATTTATTGAGCTACTGCTTTTCTTAATCTCAGTGGAGATATTTACTGATAAACAGCTACCTACGCAGCATGTTCATGTCGTTCCTAAATGAGCTTTTATCTCTCTCCCCTCACCACAAATCAGATTCTTCTGAGGAGTTCGCAGTACATTATCCTTTCCCCTGTGTAATTACCTTAACAAGCTCCAGCTCTTTTTATACTCAGAAGGTTTACTCCCTGATATACAAATGCCTTCCCCCTTCGTAAGTGCAGGTCCTAAATGAGCTTTTTTCTCTGTTCCCTCACCGCAATCCAGATTCTTTTGGGGAGTTACCAGTACAGTAACCATACCAGGAAGTACTTAATTTATTAAGCTACTGCTTTTCTTAATCTCAGTGGAGATATTTACTGATAAACAGCTACCTACGCAGCATGTTCATGTCGTTCCTAAATGAGCTTTTATCTCTCTCCCCTCACCACAAATCAGATTCTTCTGAGGAGTTCCCAATACATTATCCTTTCCCATGTGTAATTACCTTAACAAGCTCCAGCTGTTTTTATTCTCAGAAGTTTTACTCCCTGATATACAGCTGCCTACCCCCTTCGTAAGTGCAGGTCCTAAATAGCTTTTTTCTCTGTTCCCTCACAACAATAAAGTTTCTTTTGGGGAGTTACCAGTACAGTAACCATACCAGGAAGTACTTAATTTATTAAGCTACTGCTTTTCTTAATCTCAGTGGAGATATTTACTGATAAACAGCTACGTACGCAGCATGTTCATGTCGTTCCTAAATGAGCATTTCTCTCTCTCCCCTCACCACAAATCAGATTCTTCTGAGGAGTTCCCAGTACATTATCCTTTCACCTGTGTAATTACATTAACAAGTTCCAGCTGTTTTTATTCTCAGAAGGTTTACTCCCTGATATACAGCTGCCTACCCCCTTCGTAAGTGCAGGTCCTAAATGAGCTTTTTTCTCTGTTCCCTCACCACAATCCAGATTCTTTTGGGGAGTTACCAGTACAGTAACCATACCAGGAAGTACTTAATTTATTAAGCTACTGCTTTTCTTAATCTCAGTGGAGATATTTACTGATAAACAGCTACCTACGCAGCATGTTCATGTCGTTCCTAAATGAGCTTCTATCTCTCTCCCCTCACCACAAATCAGATTCTTCTGAGGAGTTCCCAGTACATTATCCTTTCCCCTGTGTAATTACCTTAACAAGCTCCAGCTGTTTTTATTCTTAGAAGGTTTACTCCCTGATATACAGCTGCCTACCCCCTTCGTAAGTGCAGGTCCTAAATGAGCTTTTTTCTCTGTTCCCTCACAAAAATCCGGATTCTTTGGGGAGTTACCAGTACAGTAACCATACCAGGAAGTACTTAATTTATTAAGCTACTGCTTTTCTTAATCTCAGTATAGATATTTACTGATAAACAGCTACCTATGCAGCATGTTCATGTCTTTCCTAAATGAGCTTTTTTCTCTGTTCCCTCACCAAAATCCAGATTCTTTTGGGGAGTTACCAGTACAATATCCAGACCAGGAAGTAATTAATTTATTAAGCTACTGCTTTTCTTAATCTCAGTGGAGATATTTACTGATAAACAGCTACGTATGCAGCATGTTCATGTCGTTCCTAAATGAGCTTTTATCTCTATCCCCTCACCACTAATCAGATTCTTCTGAGGAGTTCCCAGTACATTATCCTTTCCCCTGTGTAATTACCTTAACAAGCTCCAGCTGTTTTTATTCTCAGAAGGTTTACTCCCTGATATACAGCTGCCTACCCCCTTCGTAAGTGCAGGTCCTAAATGAGCTTTTTTCTCTGTTCCCTCACCACAATCCAGATTGTTTTGGGGAGTTACCAGTACAGTAACCATACCAGGAAGTACTTAATTTATTAAGCTACTGCTTTTCTTAATCTCAGTGGAGATATTTACTGATAAACAGCTACCTACGCAGCATGTTCATGTCGTTCCTAAATGAGCTTTTATCTCTCTCCCCTCACCACAAATCAGATTCTTCTGAGGAGTTCCCAGTACATTATCCTTTCCCCTGTGTAATTACCTTAACAAGCTCCAGCTGGTTTTATTCTCAGAAGGTTTACTCCATGATATACAGCTGCCTACCCCCTTTGTAAGTGCAGGTCCTAAATGAGCTTTTTTCTCTGTTCCCTCACCACAATCCAGATTCTTTTGGGGAGTTACCAGTACAGTAACCGTACCAGGAAGTACTTAATTTATTAAGCTACTGCTTTTCTTAATATCAGTGGAGATATTTACTGATAAACATCTACCTACGCAGCATGTTCATGTCGTTCCTAAATGAGCTTTTATCTCTCTCCCCTCACCACAAATCAGATTCTTCTGAGGAGTTCCCAGTACATTATCCTTTCCCCTGTGTAATTACCTTAACAAGCTCCAGCTGATTGTATTCTCAGAAGGTTTACTCCCTGATATACAGCTGCCTACCCCCTTCGTAAGTGCAGGTCCTAAATGAGCTCTTTTCTCTGTTCCCTCACCACAATCCAGATTCTTTTGGGGAGTTACCAGTACAGTAACCATACCAGGAAGTACTTAATTTATTAAGCTACTGTTTTTCTTAATCTCAGTGGAGATATTTACTGATAAACAGCTACCTACGCAGCATGTTCATGTCGTTCCTAAATAAGCTTTTATCTCTCTCCCCTCACCACAAATCAGATTCTTCTGAGGAGTTCCCAGTACATTATCCTTTCCCCTGTGTAATTACCTTAACAAGCTCCAGCTGTTTTTATTCTCAGAAGGTTTACTCCCTGATATACAGCTGCCTACCCCCTTCTTAAGTGCAGGTCCTAAATGAGCTTTTTTCTCTGTTCCCTCACCACAATCCAGATTCTTTTGGGGAGTTACCAGTACAGTAACCATACCAGGAAGTACTGAATTTATGAAGCTACTGCTTTTCTTAATGTCAGTGGAGATATTTACTGATAAACAGCTACCTACGCAGCATGTTCATGTCGTTCTTAAATGAGCTTTTATCTCTCTCCCGTCACCATAAATCAGAGTTTTCTGGGGAGTTCCCAATACATTATCCTTTCCCCTGTGTAATTACCTTAACAAGCTCCAGCTGTTTTTATTCTCAGAAGGTTTACTCCCTGATATACAGCTGCCTACCCCCTTCGTAAGTGCAGGTCCTAAATGAGCTTTTTTCTCTGTTCCCTCACCACAATCCAGATTCTTTTGGGGAGTTACCAGTACAGTAACCATACCAGGAAGTACTTAATTTATTAAGCTACTGCTTTTCTTAAACTCAGTGGAGATATTTACTGATAAACAGCTACCTACGCAGCATGTTCATGTCGTGCCTAAATGAGCTTTTATCTCTCTCCCCTCAACACAAATCAGATTCTTCTGAGGAGTTCCCAGTACATTATCCTTTCCCCTGTGTAATTACCTTAACAAGCTCCAGCTGTTTTTATTCTCAGAAGGTTTACTCCCTGATATACAGCTGCCTACCCCCTTCGTAAGTGCAGGTCCTAAATGAGCTTTTTTCTCTGTTCCCTCACCACAATCCAGATTCTTTTGGGGAGTTACCAGTACAGTAACCGTACCAGGAAGTACTTAATTTATTAAGCTACTGCTTTTATTAATATCAGTGGAGATATTTACTTATAAACAGCTACCTACGCAGCATGTTCATGTCGTTCCTAAATGAGCTTTTATCTCTCTCCCCTCACCACAAATCAGATTCTTCTGAGGAGTTCCCAGTACATTATCCTTTCCCCTGTGTAATTACCTTAACAAGCTCCAGCTGATTGTATTCTCAGAAGGTTTACTCCCTGATATACAGCTGCCTACCCCCTTCGTAAGTGCAGGTCCTAAATGAGCTCTTTTCTCTGTTCCCTCACCACAATCCAGATTCTTTTGGGGAGTTACCAGTACAGTAACCATACCAGGAAGTACTTAATTTATTAAGCTACTGTTTTTCTTAATCTCATTGGAGATATTTACTGATAAACAGCTACCTACGCAGCATGTTCATGTCGTTCCTAAATAAGCTTTTATCTCTCTCCCCTCACCACAAATCAGATTCTTCTGAGGAGTTCCCAGTACATTATCCTTTCCCCTGTGTAATTACCTTAACAAGCTCCAGCTGTTTTTATTCTCAGAAGGTTTACTCCCTGATATACAGCTGCCTACCCCCTTCTTAAGTGCAGGTCCTAAATGAGCTTTTTTCTCTGTTCCCTCACCACAATCCAGATTCTTTTGGGGAGTTACCAGTACAGTAACCATACCAGGAAGTACTGAATTTATGAAGCTACTGCTTTTCTTAATGTCAGTGGAGATATTTACTGATAAACAGCTACCTACGCAGCATGTTCATGTCGTTCTTAAATGAGCTTTTATCTCTCTCCCGTCACCATAAATCAGAGTTTTCTGGGGAGTTCCCAATACATTATCCTTTCCCCTGTGTAATTACCTTAACAAGCTCCAGCTGTTTTTATTCTCAGAAGGTTTACTCCCTGATATACAGCTGCCTACCCCCTTCGTAAGTGCAGGTCCTAAATGAGCTTTTTTCTCGGTTCCCTCACCACAATCCAGATTCTTTTGGGGAGTTACCAGTACAGTAACCATACCAGGAAGTACTTAATTTATTAAGCTACTGCTTTTCTTAAACTCAGTGGAGATATTTACTGATAAACAGCTACCTACGCAGCATGTTCATGTCGTGCCTAAATGAGCTTTTATCTCTCTCCCCTCAACACAAATCAGATTCTTCTGAGGAGTTCCCAGTACATTATCCTTTCCCCTGTGTAATTACCTTAACAAGCTCCAGCTGTTTTTAATCTCAGAAGGTTTACTCCCTGATATACTGCTGCCTACCCCCTTCGAAAGTGCAGGTCCTAAATGAGCTTTTTTCTCTGTTCCCTCACCACAATCCAGATTCTTTTGGGGAGTTAACAGTACAGTATCCATACCAGGAAGTACTTAATTTATTAAGCTGCTGCTTTTCGTAATCTCAGTGGAGATATTTACGGATAAACAGCTACGTATGCAGCATGTTCATTTCGTTCCTAAATGAGCTTTTATCTCTCTCCCCTCACCACAAATCAGATTCTTCTGAGGAGTTCCCAGTACATTATCCTTTCCCCTGTGTAATTACCTTAACCAGCTCCAGCTGTTTTTATTCTCAGAAGCGATACTCCCTGATATACAGCTGCCTACCCCCTTCGTAAGTGCAGGTCCTAAATGAGCTTTTTTCTCTGTTCCCTCACCACAATCCAGATTCTTTTGGGGAGTTACCAGTACAGTAACCATACCAGGAAGTACTTAATTTATTAAGCTACTGCTTTTCTTAAACTCAGTGGAGATATTTACTGATAAACAGCTACCTACGCAGCATGTTCATGTCGTGCCTAAATGAGCTTTTATCTCTCTCCCCTCAACACAAATCAGATTCTTCTGAGGAGTTCCCAGTACATTATCCTTTCTCCTGTGTAATTACCTTAACAAGCTCCAGCTGTTTTTATTCTCAGAAGGTTTACTCCCTGATATACTGCTGCCTACCCCCTTCGTAAGTGCAGGTCCTAAATGAGCTTTTTTCTCTGTTCCCTCACCACAATCCAGATTCTTTTGGGGAGTTAACAGTACAGTATCCATACCAGGAAGTACTTAATTTATTAAGCTGCTGCTTTTCTTAATCTCAGTGGAGATATTTACGGATAAACAGCTACGTATGCAGCATGTTCATGTCGTTCCTTAATGAGCTTTTATCTCTCTCCCCTCACCACAAATCAGATTCTTCTGAGGAGTTCCCAGTGCATTATCCTTTCCCCTGTGTAATTACCTTAACCAGCTCTAGCTGTTTTTATTCTCAGAAGCGATACTCCCTGATATACAGCTGCCTACCCCCTTCGTAAGTGCAGGTCCTAAATGAGCTTTTTTCTCTGTTCCCTCACCACAATCCAGATTCTTTGGGGAGTTACCAGTACAGTAACCATACCAGGAAGTACTTAATTTATTAAGCTACTGCTTTTCTTAATCTCAGTGGAGATATTTACTGATAAACAGGTACCTACGCAGCATGTTCGTGTCGTTCCTAAATGAGCTTTTATCTCTCTCCCCTCATCACAAATCAGATTCTTCTGAGGAGTTCCCAGTACATTATCCTTTCCCCTATGTAATTACCTTAACAAGTTCCAGCTGTTTTTATTTTCAGAAGGTTTACTCCCTTATATACAACTGCCTACCCCCTTCGTAAGTGCAGGTCTTATATGTGCTTTATTCTCTGTTGCTTCACCACAATCCAGATTCTTTTGGGGAGTTACCAGTACAGTAACCATACCAGGAAGTACTTAATTTATTAAGCTACTGCTTTTCTTAATCTCAGTGGAGATATTTACTGATAAACAGCTACCTACGCAGCATGTTCATGTCGTTCCTAAATGAGCTTTTATCTCTCTCCCCTCATCACAAATCAGATTCTTCTGAGGATTTCCCAGTACATTATCCTTTCCCCTGTGTAATTACCTTAACAAGCTCCAGCTGTTTTTATTCTCAGAAGGTTTACTCCCTGATATACAGCTGCCTACAACCTTCGTAAGTGCAGGTCCTAAATGAGCTTTTTTCTCTGTTCTCTCTCCACAATCCAGATTCTTCTGCGGAGTTACCAGTACAGTAACCATACCAGGGAGTAATTAATTTATTAAGCTACTGCTTTTCTTAATCTCAGTGGAGATATTTACTGATACACAGCTACTTACGCAGCATGTTCATGTCGTTCCTAAATGAGCTTTTATCGCTCTCCCCTCACCTCAAATCAGATTCTTCTGAGGAGTTTCCAGTACATTATCATTTCCCCTGTGTAATTACCTTAACAAGCTCCAGCTGTTTTTATTCTCAGAAGGTTTACTCCCTGATATACAGCTGCCTACCCCCTTCGTAAGTGCAGGTCCTAAATTAGCTTTTTTCTGTGTTCCCTGACCACAATCCAGATTCTTTTGGGGAGTTACCAGTAGAGTAACCATACCAGGAAGTAATTAATTTATTAAGCTACTGCTTTTCTTAATCTCAGTGTAGATATTTACTGATAAACAGCTACGTACGCAGCATGTTCATGTCGTTCCTAAATAAGTTTTATCTCTCTCCCCTCATCACAAATCAGATTCTTCTGAGGATTTCCCAGTACATTATCCTTTCCCCTGTGTAATTACCTTAACAAACTCCAGCTGTTTTTATTCTCAGAAGGTTTACTCCCTGATATACAACTGCCTACCCCCTTCGTAAGTGCAGGTCCTAAATGAGCTTTTTTCTCTATTCCCTCACCACAATCCAGATTCTTTTGGGGAGTTACCAGTACAGTAACAATACCAGGAAGTACTTAATTTATTAAGCTACTGCTTTTCTTAATCTCAGTGGAGATATTTACTGATAAACAGCTACCTACGCAGCATGTTCATGTCGTTCCTAAATGAGCTTTTATCTCTCTCCCGTCACCACAAATCAGATTCTTCTGAGGAGTTGCCAGTGCATTATCCTTTCCCCTGTGTAATTACCTTAACAAGCTCCAGCTGTTTTTATTCTCAGAAGGTTTACTCCCTGATATACAACTGCCTACCCCCTTCGTAAGTGCAGGTCCTAAATTTGCGTTTTTCTCTGTTCCCTCACCACAATCCAGATTCTTTTGGGGAGTTACCAGTACAGTAACCATACCAGGAAGTACTTAATTTATTAAGCTACTGCTTTTCTTTATCTCAGTGGAGATATTTACTGATAAACAGCTACCTATGCAGCATGTTCATGTCGTTCCTAAATGAGCTTTTTTCTCTGATCCCTCACCACAATCCAGATTCTTTTGGGGAGTTACCAGTACAATATCCATACCAGGAAGTACTTAATTTATTAAGCTACTGCTTTTCTTAATCTCAGTGGAGATATTTACTGATAAACAGCTACGTATGCAGCATGTTCATGTCGTTCCTAAATGAGCTTTTATCTCTCTCCCCTCACCACAAATCAGAATCTTCTGAGGAGTTCCCAGTACATTATCCTTTCCCCTGTGTAATTACCTTAACAAGCTCCAGCTGTTTTTATTCTCAGAAGCGATACTCCCTGATATACAGCTGCCTACCCCCTTCGTAAGTGCAGGTCCTAAATGAGCTTTTTTCTCTGTTCCCTCACCACAATCCAGATTCTTTTGGGGAGTTACCAGTACAGTAACCATACCAGGAAGTACTTAATTTATTAAGCTCCTGCTTTTCTTAATCTCAGTGGAGATATTTACTGATAAACAGCTACCTACGCAGCATGTTCATGTCGTTCCTAAATGAGCTTTTATCTCTCTCCCCTCATCACAAATCAGATTCTTCTGAGGAGTTCCCAGTACATTATCCTTTCCCCTGTGTAATTACCTTAACAAGCTCCAGCTGTTTTTATTCTCAGAAGGTTTACTCCCTGATATACAGCTGCCTACCCCCTTCGTAAGTGCAGGTCCTAAATGAGCTTTTTTCTCTGTTCCCTCACAAAAATCCGGATTCTTTGGGGAGTTACCAGTACAGTAACCATACCAGGAAGTACTTAATTTATTAAGCTACTGCCTTTCTTAATCTCAGTGGAGATATTTACTGATAAACAGCTACCTATGCAGCATGTTCATGTCGTTCCTAAATGAGCTTTTTTCTCTGTTCCCTCACCACAATCCAGATTCTTTTGGGGAGTTACCAGTACAATATCCATACCAGGAAGTACTTAATTTATTAAGCTACTGCTTTTCTTAATCTCAGTGGAGATATTTACTGATAAACAGCTACGTATGCAGCATGTGCATGTCGTTCCTAAATGAGCTTTTATTTCTCTCCCCTCACCACAAATCAGATTCTTCTGAGGAGTTCCCAGTACATTATCCTTTCCCCTGTGTAATTACCTTAACAAGCTCCAGCTGTTTTTATTCTCAGAAGCGATACTCCCTGATATACAGCTGCCTACCCCCTTCGTAAGTGCAGGTCCTAAATGAGCTTTTTTCTCTGTTCCCTCACCACAATCCAGATTCTTTTGGGGAGTTACCAGTACAGTAACCATACCAGGAAGTACTTAATTTATTAAGCTACTGCTTTTCTTAATCTCAGTGGAGATATTTACTGATAAACAGCTATCTACGCAGCATGTTCATGTCGTTCCTAAATGAGCTTTTATCTCTCTCCCCTCATCACAAATCAGATTCCTCTGAGGATTTACCAGTACATTATCCTTTCCCCTGTGTAATTTCCTTAACAAGCTCCAGCTGTTTTTATTCTCAGAAGGTTTACTCCCTGATATACAGCTGCCTACCCCCTTCGTAAGTGCAGGTCCTAAATGAGCTTTTTTCTCTGTTCCCTCACCACAATCCAAATTCTTCTGGGGAGTTACCAGTACAGTAACCATACCAGGAAGTAATTAATTTATTAAGCGTATGCTGCTGCCTGGAAGAGCTGAGAAAATTAACAAGACCTCTCCCACTGAGCTAGACATTAAGGAAGACTCAGATGGCTCAGACTCTGAGGATAAATTATTCAATAAGCCTATTAAAGATAGATTGACCTATGTTGAGACTATGTTAAAATCAGTTATAGCTCTATTGTCACAGCTTCATCCAGAACAACAAACTCCTTTAAAGGGAGTCCTGGCACACTTACAGCTCTCCTAGGTGCAGGCTGCTAGCAGGGGGGAGGAACCTGAGGCTAGAGAAATGCTAACACCACCGAGGTAACTTCTCCTGACCGAGCGCTCTATTTCCATCCACCAGGACAGATTTGAATCCCCAACCAGGGTGAGTGACCATTAGCCTGGAGCTTACATTTTCCATAAATCCACTGGGCTAAGTCAAGGAGATCAGCAATTGTGGGTGCTTGGAGACAACTGATCTCTAGTTCAGCTCAGCTGGTTGCTCGTCAAGTCTAAATTGTTTCAGGAAAGCTGCTCAAGTTTGAGCCCAATCATATATATTTGGAATGTTTTGCAGGACGTAGCTAACTTCTATGAGCGCTCAGGCAGATGAAGTTCTCTCTGTCTCTTTTTCTGTCTCCCTCTAAACTCTGCCTGCCTGCCTGTGACATAGGATGGGTATTGATATTTGTTTAACATCTGCTTTAAAAGACTCAAAAAAAAGGTTTTCTATTCTTGTTATTGATGTTTAAGTTTTGGAGACTCAGTTAAATTCTGCTTGTTTGGCTAAATCATAAACTTTCTCTAGCATTGAGCACATGGTAGACAATAGGATTGGATGGAGTGAAAGCCGGCCCATCCCCCAGGTGACAAGCATGCCAAATTCCTGGAGGCTGGGCAGAGACTTGGAGTCCTGTGGCCTTGCATTTCAAAGGTGCCTTACAATTCAAATGCTGGAAGATGAAGTTGTCTTACTGTGAGCTCACTGTCTGTGTTTATACCCTGTCTCCCATGTGCTCCCTTTGTGAGCTAAACTGGTTTCTCAAAATGTGGCTTCTCGGATGATCTGAAAATTTTGGTTTGCTGAAAAGATTTTTTTTTGTTTACTATCTAACCATGTGGTTCTAGAATATAGGCAAAATAATATCATTTGCCACTGGAATTCCAGAAAAACTTACATGGCCAATTAAAGAACAATTCTAAGCGCGCCCCAAAACGTGTGCACATTGTCTGTATGTGTATGTATGTCTATGTCTATGTCTATGTGTTGGTAAAACTTAAAAACAAAACAAAAAACAGGTTTTAAGCCTAAACTGATATGTTTGGGAGCAAACAAATGTGTCTAAGAAAAACTCCAAAAGGCTTTAATATACAGCACGTGATATAAGTGCAATGATGTACAACCAGTATGTTATTCTTTATGTCTATCTATGCTAAGAGTCAAGTGTACATCTAATCCTGACAATTATTTGGTATAGACTTAAGATTTTGCTTCTCCATTTTTTTCTTTCTCTTTTTTCGCTGTGCTCTCATAAACTCTTTAAGATCAAGGGACCAGAGTCATTTTGAAATAACTGCACAGGTGTGACTATTAACCTAAATTTTCCGGACCCCAAATTAACATTTTGCTTTATAGGATACAGGTTGACATGTGTGCTAGCTGAGTGGACCGTGGCAGTCTATGGCTACAGAAAGCTGCCTCCACAGTCGGCTTCCAAACTGGGAGTTGTTTGTGACTTAGAAACTGCCCTGGCTGCTACAGAGAGCAGACTTGGTCGGCCTTCAATCTGTGTGGATTTTGTGACTAGAAAGATGGTTAAAGGCCCAAGCCTTCTAAAATCTGTTTAAAAATGCCCTTAACCAGTCTGTGTAGAAATTTACAGGCAACAAGCAGGAAATGTGACAGCCTATCCAGGGAACTCTACTACAGAATTATCCAGATGCAAAACATCTCTCCTGCTGGCCTGCTAATTTGGGATGGAAGACACAGCCACTTCAGATCCACTGAAGCTGAGACTTATTGTTATTCATTTGTTTTCTCTTTCATGTGCCAGTAAGGTAAGGTTAAATAATATGATTAGATTTAATGGCACATGGACCCCATTCAGTCTGCTGTTCTTTAAGTGTTACAGCAAATCTCTGGCAACTACTTGTTGGTCAATTCTTAGCAACTTACAGGTAAACTCTACTCCTTTTGTTCTCCTGTTGCTCTAATTGGAAATAAAAAGGGCTTTTATGGCTAAGACTCTTTGGATAGTTCAAAGCCAGCCCAGGCAGAGAAAAATAAAAATCCCTCTTGGTCATATTTTGGGTCCTTATTATTTAACTAGTCAAAAATTACAGGTTAAGACTTCTCATTTACGTACTTTGCATGATTTTCAAAAATTTCTGGGAGATATTAATTGGCTTCGCCCTTATCTTAAATTGTCCACAGCTGAATTAAAACCCTTGTTTGATCTATTAAAGGGGGACCCTGACCCTACATCTCCCAGAGAAATGACAACTAAAGCAGCAGAAGCCTTGAGCATAGTAAATTCTGCCATTTCTTCCCAACATGTAAATTATATTGATTACTCAGCCCCTTGGGAAGCTTATATTTTAACTACACCTCATTCTCCAACAGCGGTCCTCTGGCAGAAGGGACCCCTTTTGTGGCTTTCCTTGCCTGCTACTCCTTCAAAAGTGTTAACTCCTTATTATGAATTGGTAGCCACCTTAGTCCATATGTGCCGTGTGGAATCTTGTAAGTATCTTGGACGAGATCCACAGGTTATTTATATCCCCTATACTTTACAACAGCAAAAATGGCTTTATACTCATTGTGATTCCTGAGCCATTGCTTGGGCCAATTGTGTGGGCACAATTTCACATCATTGTCCCTCCAACAAATTACTTCACTTTGCCTCTTCTTACCATTAAGGGAGGGCAATACTATTACAGATGAGGCTACCCAAATTTCTCTTTCTCAAATTGACTTGGCAAAGCAATCACATGCTGCCCACCATCAAAACAGTCGTGCCTTACGTCAACAATTTCATATTACTTATGAGGCAGCTCGTCAAATTGTAAAAACTTGTCCCAACTGTGCTACCTTCCTGCCTGTGCCCTCCAATGGGATTAATCCCCGAGGCTTAGTGGCTAATCATGTTTGGCAAATGGATGTTACCCACATCCCCTCTTTTGGACGGCTCCGCTTTGTCCATGTTACAATAGACACTTACTCTAATTTTATTATGGCTACTCCTCTTAGCGGGGAAGCTGGCAAACATTGTATTTCCCATGCCTTACGCTGCTTTGCTACTATGGGACTTCCTAAACAAATTAAAACTGATAATGGTCCGGGATATGTTGGACGAGCTTTTCAAACTTTTTGCAAATCTTACCAAATTGTTCACTCTACAGGAATCCCCTATAATCCTCATGGTCAAGGAATTGTCGAACGGGCCAACGGTTTGTTAAAACACCAAATTTCTAAATTAAAAGGGGGGGGGAACTATACCCCTTCTCTCCTGTTAATATACTTTCTCATGCTTTATTCGTACTAAATTTTTTAAATTTGGATTGCAATGGCCACTCCGCAGCACAGCGGTTCTGGGAAAAGAGAGAGCAAAGAGCTTTTGCTCAAGTTAAGTGGAAAGATCCTCTAACAAGTGCTTGGCACGGGCCCGATCCGGTATTGACATGGGGTCGAGGACATGTCTGTGTTTTTTCACAGGATGAAAATGATGCCCGCTGGCTACCTGAGCGTTGTGTTCGGATTGTGGAAACTCATCAGAATGGTACAAGCGCTGACCCACTGGGCTTACGTGCCAGATCCACCGATTGTGCACCCCGCGACCTGGGAGGGAGCTGAGGTGTTTGTCCATGTCAACAGATCAGCGTACGGTACAGCTCCAGACCCTTTTGTCCAGCACATTAAGATGGGAGATTTTGCAGCTTCTGGCATTGGAACCCCTTTATGCTTTACAACTGACTCCAACAGTTATATTCCAGGCTGTACTGTAATGCAATCCATAAATCATAGAATTTGGATTCCTGATAATAGTCAAGTATATAATATACAAATGGCTTCATTGCCTACTGGGTTTCCTGTACATGCCAATTCTACCTCATCCTTCATGATACCTCGCTGCATCAACTCCTCTCAAATTGTAGAATCCACGGGAGAACTGCACCCTGTAAAGTGTAGACATGGTCACCCTTTTATAACCAATATTTCAGGAACTAATCTTACCAACAAGTTCAACCCAGGTCTGTGGTGGATGAATGGACGCCCTCAACGCCATGTCTGGATGTTAGTGGCTGCTCTGAATAATACCTCCTGGCCCACTTCTACTTCTTTAAAAAATATTATGAGTTGTGTAACACCCCCTTATGCTATTATGTATGGACCTTTTAATATTTCTATAGGAGCCATGTATTTCAATGTTACCTGCACTAACTGTTCTTTTACAAATTGCTTGTATAGTGGTCTTACTGATTCTGTAATTATTATTAAGCAACCACCATTTGTTATGCTTCCTGTAAACTTATCTGAAGCTTGGTATAAAGCAACAGGTATTCAAGTGTTAAAACATTTAAAAGAACTTATGCGCCCTAGACGATTTGTAGGGCTACTAATAGCAGGAATTTTAGCCTTTATTTCCTTAGCTGCCTCTGCTGCAGCGGCTACTGTGGCTTTAACACAAAATGTGCAGACAGCTCACCATGTTAATCAGCTTGCTCATAATACCAAGCAAGCCCTGCACTTTCAAGGCGGGATTGATGATAAGGTAGAACAAAAATTAGAAGCCTTGTATGAATCTTTGTTGTCTCTGGGAGAACAAATTCGTGCCTTACAAACTTTGCAACGGGTGCGCTGTCATGCTGGGTTTGACTTTATTTGTGTGACCCCCCATAAGTATAATGGGTCAAGCTATCCTTGGGAACAAGTTGTAGCACATTTAAATGGTATTTGGCACCATAATAACTTGTCCTTAGATCTCTTTCAACTCCATAGACAAATAGCCGGACTAGAACAAGCTCCACCTTTGGACTTTAAAGTGGCAGAAACAGCAAAAGAACTGTTCGAACAACTTCAACAGTATGTCCCTTCCTTAACTAACGTTAACGGGCTGCTAATGACATTGCTCGGCCCAGGGATACTTTTGCTGATGGCTTGCCTATGTCTTCCT
The DNA here is from genome assembly GCF_023159225.1 of Perognathus longimembris pacificus. Taxonomy (NCBI): domain Eukaryota; kingdom Metazoa; phylum Chordata; class Mammalia; order Rodentia; family Heteromyidae; genus Perognathus; species Perognathus longimembris. The sequence continues at coordinate 16,654 of NW_025957303.1, read as the reverse complement.
TGCATTGTACGCATATTGCAAAACTCTTTCATGAGTTTAGCCAGCCAGCTGCATAAGGTCAAGCTCCAAGTAAATGAATTTCCCCCGAGAGGAACCGCAGCCAGAGACGGGTATGAGGCGGTGCCAGCCTTAGACTGACCTAAGACAGGGCCTTCAGCACTGCTCTGAAGTTGTTCCCCAAGACGGGTAAGGCGGGCTGGGGCACCCACCCCACCTAAGACAGGCGGGTTCGCTTCTTTTAATAAAAAGACGGGGGAACTGTCGGGAGCCGAGCTAGCAGCTAAGCTCATCCTGACCTCTGGCTGTGCCGATGTCGCCAAGATGACGGGAGCCAGACCTGCAGATAGGGAGCCAGACCTGCAGCTAGGTAAATTATCACCTCTGGCTGTGCTGTTACCGCCAGGATATGCTAAAGGCAAGGACATCTGTTCACAGCTACTGTCCGGAATTGCTTTGTTACCTTGTGTTTACTATAATCAAATGTTGCAAACTTCAAAGCCTCTTTATGTTCTGGAATTTTAACAATCCTATGCTATTCCCTGGTTCCAAAACTGCATATAAGCTGGGAGTTGGAATAAACTGTTGCTGCAGTCTTGAGGTTCAACCTTATGGCTGCAGACCTCCCGTACCCCATCTTTGTCTCTTGTCTTTTTTCTCTTGCCTTATTTTTCCTTTTCCGTATCCCTGCCGCCCCTCAGTCAGGATTTCTGTTCCCCCGCCGGCTGGCCCGGCAGGAGGAACCATACCAGGAAGTACTTAATTCATTAAGCTACTGCTTTTCTTAATCTCAGTGGAGATATTTACTGATAAACAGCTACCTACGCAGCATGTTCATGTCGTTCCTAAATGAGCTTCTTTCACTCTCCCCTCACCACAAATCAGATTCTTCTGAGGAGTTCCCAGTACATTATCCTTTCCCCTGTGTAATTACCTTAACAAGCTCCAGCTGTTTTTATTCTCAGAAGGTTTACTCCCTGATATACAGCTGGCTACCAACTTCGTAAGTGCAGGTCTTAAATGAGCTTTTTTCTCTGTTCCCTCACCACAATACAGATGCTTTTGGGGAGTTACCAGTACAGTAACCATACCAGGAAGTACTTACTTTATTAAGCTACTGCTTTTCTTAATCTCAGTGGAGATATTTACTGATAAACAGCTACCTACGCAGCATGTTCATGTCGATCCTAAATGAGCTTTTATCTCTCTCCCCTCACCACAAATCAGATTCTTCTAAGGAGTTCCCAGTACATTATCCTTTCCCCTGTGTAATTACCTTAACAAGCTCCAGCTGTTTTTATTCTCAGAAGCGATACTCCCTGATATACAGCTGCCTACACCCTTCGTAAGTGCAGGTCCTAAATGAGCTTATTTCTCTGTTCCCTCACCGCAATTCAGATTCTTTTGGGGAGTTACCAGTACAGTAACCATACCAGGAAGTACTAAATTTATTAAGCTACTTCTTTTCTTAATCTCAGTGGAGATATTTACTGATAAATAGCTACCTACGCAGCATGTTCATTTCGTTCCTAAATGAGCTTTTATCTCTCTCCGCTCACCACAAATCAGATTCTTCTGAGGAGTTCCCAGTACATTATCCTTTCCCCGGTGTAATTACCTTAACAAGCTCCAGCTGTTTTTATTCTCAGAAGATTTACTCCCTGATGTACAGCTGCCTACCCCCTTCGTAATTGAAGGTCCTAAATGAGCTTTTTTCTCTGTTCCCTCACCACAATCCAGATTCTTTTGGGGAGTTACCAGTACAGTACCCATACCAGGAAGTACTTAATTTATTAAGCTACTGCTTTTCTTAATCTCAGTGGAGATATTTACTGATAAACAGCTACCTACGCAGCATGTTCATGTCGTTCCTAAATGAGCTTTTATCTCTCTCCCCTCACCACAAATCAGATTCTTCTGAGGAGTTCCCAGTACATTATCATTTCCCCTGTGAAATTACCTTAACAAGCTCCAGCTGTTTTTATTCTCAGAAGGTTTACTCCCTGATATACAGCTGCCTACCCCTTCGTAAGTGCAGGTCTTAAATGAGCTTTTTTCTCTGTTCCCTCACCACAATCCAGATTCTTTTGGGGAGTTACCAGTACAGTAACCATACCAGGAAGTACTTAATTTATTAAGCTACTGCTTTTCTAAATCTCAGTGGAGATATTTACTGATAAAAAGCTACCTACGCAGCATGTTCATTTCGTTCCTAAATGACCTTTTTTCTCTGTTCCCTCACCACAATCCAGATTCTTTTGGGGAGTTACCAGTACAATATCCATACCAGGAAGTACTTAATTTATTAAGCAACTGCTTTTCTTAATCTCAGTGGAGATATTTACTGATAAACAGCTACGTATGTAGCATGTTCATGTCGTTCTTAAATGAGCTTTTATCTCTCTCCCCTCCTCACAAATCAGATTCCTCTGAGGATTTCCCAGTACATTATCCTTTCCCCTGTGTAATTACCTTAACAAGCTCCAGCTGTTTTTATTCTCAGAAGGTTTACTCCCTGATATACAGCTGCCTACCCCCTTCGTAAGTGCAGGTCTTAAATGAGCTTTTTTCTCTGTTCCCTCACCACAATCCAGATTCTTCTGGGGAGTTACCAGTACAGTAACCATACCAGGAAGTAATTAATTTATTAAGCTACTGCTTTTCTTAATCTCAGTGCAGATATTTACTGATACACAGCTACCTACGCAGCATGTTCATGTCGTTCCTAAATGAGCTTTTATCGCTCTCCCCTCACCACAAATCAGATTCTTCTGAGGAGTTCCCAGTACATTATCCTGTCCCCTGTGTAATTACCTTAACAAGCTCCAGCTGTTTTTATTCTCAGAAGGTTTACTCCCTGATATACAGCTGCCTACCCCCTTCGTAAGTGCAGGTCCTAAATGAGCTTTTTTCTCTGTTCCCTCACCACAATCCAGATTCTTCTGGGGAGTTACCAGTACAGTAACCATACCAGGAAGTAATTAATTTATTAAGCTACTGCTTTTCTTAATCTCAGTGGAGATATTTACTGATAAACAGCTACCTATGCAGCATGTTCATGTCGTTCCTAAAGGAGCTTTTATCTCTCTCCCCTCACCACAAATCAGATTCTTCTGAGGAGTTCCCAGTACATTATCCATTCCCCTGTGTAATTACCTTAAAAGCTCCAGCTGGTTTTATTCTCAGAAGGTTTACTCCCTGATATACAGCTGCCTACCCCCTTCGTAAGTGCAGGTCCTAAATGAGCTTTTTTCTCTGTTCCCTCACCACAATCCAGATTCTTTGGGGAGTTACCAGTACAGTAACCATACCAGGAAGTACTTAATTTATTAAGCTACTGCTTTTCTTAATCTCAGTGGAGATATTTACTGATAAACAGGTACCTACGCAGCATGTTCGTGTCGTTCCTAAATGAGCTTTTATCTCTCTCCCCTCATCACAAATCAGATTCTTCTGAGGAGTTCCCAGTACATTATCCTTTCCCCTGTGTAATTACCTTAACAAGTTCCAGCTGTTTTTATTTTCAGAAGGTTTACTCCCTTATATACAACTGCCTACCCCCTTCGTAAGTGCAGGTCTTATATGTGCTTTATTCTCTGTTGCTTCACCACAATCCAGATTCTTTTGGGGAGTTACCAGTACAGTAACCATACCAGGAAGTACTTAATTTATTAAGCTACTGCTTTTCTTAATCTCAGTGGAGATATTTACTGATAAACAGCTACCTACGCAGCATGTTCATGTCGTTCCTAAATGAGCTTTTATCTCTCTCCCCTCATCACAAATCAGATTCTTCTGAGGATTTCCCAGTACATTATCCTTTCCCCTGTGTAATTACCTTAACAAGCTCCAGCTGTTTTTATTCTCAGAAGGTTTACTCCCTGATATACAGCTGCCTACAACCTTCGTAAGTGCAGGTCCTAAATGAGCTTTTTTCTCTGTTCTCTCTCCACAATCCAGATTCTTCTGCGGAGTTACCAGTACAGTAACCATACCAGGGAGTAATTAATTTATTAAGCTACTGCTTTTCTTAATCTCAGTGGAGATATTTACTGATACACAGCTACTTACGCAGCATGTTCATGTCGTTCCTAAATGAGCTTTTATCGCTCTCCCCTCACCTCAAATCAGATTCTTCTGAGGAGTTTCCAGTACATTATCATTTCCCCTGTGTAATTACCTTAACAAGCTCCAGCTGTTTTTATTCTCAGAAGGTTTACTCCCTGATATACAGCTGCCTACCCCCTTCGTAAGTGCAGGTCCTAAATTAGCTTTTTTCTGTGTTCCCTGACCACAATCCAGATTCTTTTGGGGAGTTACCAGTAGAGTAACCATACCAGGAGGTAATTAATTTATTAAGCTACTGCTTTTCTTAATCTCAGTGTAGATATTTACTGATAAACAGCTACGTACGCAGCATGTTCATGTCGTTCCTAAATAAGTTTTATCTCTCTCCCCTCATCACAAATCAGATTCTTCTGAGGATTTCCCAGTACATTATCCTTTCCCCTGTGTAATTACCTTAACAAACTCCAGCTGTTTTTATTCTCAGAAGGTTTACTCCCTGATATACAACTGCCTACCCCCTTCGTAAGTGCAGGTCCTAAATGAGCTTTTTTCTCTATTCCCTCACCACAATCCAGATTCTTTTGGGGAGTTACCAGTACAGTAACAATACCAGGAAGTACTTAATTTATTAAGCTACTGCTTTTCTTAATCTCAGTGGAGATATTTACTGATAAACAGCTACCTACGCAGCATGTTCATGTCGTTCCTAAATGAGCTTTTATCTCTCTCCCGTCACCACAAATCAGATTCTTCTGAGGAGTTGCCAGTGCATTATCCTTTCCCCTGTGTAATTACCTTAACAAGCTCCAGCTGTTTTTATTCTCAGAAGGTTTACTCCCTGATATACAACTGCCTACCCCCTTCGTAAGTGCAGGTCCTAAATTTGCGTTTTTCTCTGTTCCCTCACCACAATCCAGATTCTTTTGGGGAGTTACCAGTACAGTAACCATACCAGGAAGTACTTAATTTATTAAGCTACTGCTTTTCTTAATCTCAGTGGAGATATTTACTGATAAACAGCTACCTATGCAGCATGTTCATGTCGTTCCTAAATGAGCTTTTTTCTCTGATCCCTCACCACAATCCAGATTCTTTTGGGGAGTTACCAGTACAATATCCATACCAGGAAGTACTTAATTTATTAAGCTACTGCTTTTCTTAATCTCAGTGGAGATATTTACTGATAAACAGCTACGTATGCAGCATGTTCATGTCGTTCCTAAATGAGCTTTTATCTCTCTCCCCTCACCACAAATCAGAATCTTCTGAGGAGTTCCCAGTACATTATCCCTTCCCCTGTGTAATTACCTTAACAAGCTCCAGCTGTTTTTATTCTCAGAAGCGATACTCCCTGATATACAGCTGCCTACCCCCTTCGTAAGTGCAGGTCCTAAATGAGCTTTTTTCTCTGTTCCCTCACCACAATCCAGATTCTTTTGGGGAGTTACCAGTACAGTAACCATACCAGGAAGTACTTAATTTATTAAGCTCCTGCTTTTCTTAATCTCAGTGGAGATATTTACTGATAAACAGCTACCTACGCAGCATGTTCATGTCGTTCCTAAATGAGCTTTTATCTCTCTCCCCTCATCACAAATCAGATTCTTCTGAGGAGTTCCCAGTACATTATCCTTTCCCCTGTGTAATTACCTTAACAAGCTCCAGCTGTTTTTATTCTCAGAAGGTTTACTCCCTGATATACAGCTGCCTACCCCCTTCGTAAGTGCAGGTCCTAAATGAGCTTTTTTCTCTGTTCCCTCACAAAAATCCGGATTATTTGGGGAGTTACCAGTACAGTAACCATACCAGGAAGTACTTAATTTATTAAGCTACTGCCTTTCTTAATCTCAGTGGAGATATTTACTGATAAACAGCTACCTATGCAGCATGTTCATGTCGTTCCTAAATGAGCTTTTTTCTCTGTTCCCTCACCACAATCCAGATTCTTTTGGGGAGTTACCAGTACAATATCCATACCAGGAAGTACTTAATTTATTAAGCTACTGCTTTTCTTAATCTCAGTGGAGATATTTACTGATAAACAGCTACGTATGCAGCATGTGCATGTCGTTCCTAAATGAGCTTTTATTTCTCTCCCCTCACCACAAATCAGATTCTTCTGAGGAGTTCCCAGTACATTATCCTTTCCCCTGTGTAATTACCTTAACAAGCTCCAGCTGTTTTTATTCTCAGAAGCGATACTCCCTGATATACAGCTGCCTACCCCCTTCGTAAGTGCAGGTCCTAAATGAGCTTTTTTCTCTGTTCCCTCACCACAATCCAGATTCTTTTGGGGAGTTACCAGTACAGTAACCATACCAGGAAGTACTTAATTTATTAAGCTACTGCTTTTCTTAATCTCAGTGGAGATATTTACTGATAAACAGCTATCTATGCAGCATGTTCATGTCGTTCCTAAATGAGCTTTTATCTCTCTCCCCTCATCACAAATCAGATTCTTCTGAGGATTTACCAGTACATTATCCTTTCCCCTGTGTAATTTCCTTAACAAGCTCCAGCTGTTTTTATTCTCAGAAGCGATACTCCCTGATATACAGCTGCCTACCCCCTTCGTAAGTGCAGGTCCTAAATGAGCTTTTTTCTCTGTTCCCTCACCACAATCCAAATTCTTCTGGGGAGTTACCAGTACAGTAACCATACCAGGAAGTAATTAATTTATTAAGCGTATGCTGCTGCCTGGAAGAGCTGAGAAAATTAACAAGACCTGAACCCACTGAGCTAGACATTAAGGAAGACTCAGATGGCTCAGACTCTGAGGATAAATTATTCAATAAGCCTATTAAAGATAGATTGACCTATGTTGAGACTATGTTAAAATCAGTTATAGCTCTATTGTCACAGCTTCATCCAGAACAACAAACTCCTTTAAAGGGAGTCCTGGCACACTTACAGCTCTCCTAGGTGCAGGCTGCTAGCAGGGGGGAGGAACCTGAGGCTAGAGAAATGCTAACACCACCGAGGTAACTTCTCCTGACCGAGCGCTCTATTTCCATCCACCAGGACAGATTTGAATCCCCAACCAGGGTGAGTGACCATTAGCCTGGAGCTTACATTTTCCATAAATCCACTGGGCTAAGTCAAGGAGATCAGCAATTGTGGGTGCTTGGAGACAACTGATCTCTAGTTCAGCTCAGCTGGTTGCTCGTCAAGTCTAAATTGTTTCAGGAAAGCTGCTCAAGTTTGAGCCCAATCATATATATTTGGAATGTTTTGCAGGACGTAGCTAACTTCTATGAGCGCTCAGGCAGATGAAGTTCTCTCTGTCTCTTTTTCTGTCTCCCTCTAAACTCTGCCTGCCTGCCTGTGACATAGGATGGGTATTGATATTTGTTTAACATCTGCTTTAAAAGACTCAAAAAAAAAGGTTTTCTATTCTTGTTATTGATGTTTAAGTTTTGGAGACTCAGTTAAATTCTGCTTGTTTGGCTAAATCATAAACTTTCTCTAGCATTGAGCACATGGTAGACAATAGGATTGGATGGAGTGAAAGCCGGCCCATCCCCCAGGTGACAAGCATGCCAAATTCCTGGAGGCTGGGCAGAGACTTGGAGTCCTGTGGCCTTGCATTTCAAAGGTGCCTTACAATTCAAATGCTGGAAGATGAAGTTGTCTTACTGTGAGCTCACTGTCTGTGTTTATACCCTGTCTCCCATGTGCTCCCTTTGTGAGCTAAACTGGTTTCTCAAAATGTGGCTTCTCGGATGATCTGAAAATTTTGGTTTGCTGAAAAGATTTTTTTTTGTTTACTATCTAACCATGTGGTTCTAGAATATAGGCAAAATAATATCATTTGCCACTGGAATTCCAGAAAAACTTACATGGCCAATTAAAGAACAATTCTAAGCGCGCCCCAAAACGTGTGCACATTGTCTGTATGTGTATGTATGTCTATGTCTATGTCTATGTGTTGGTAAAACTTAAAAACAAAACAAAAAACAGGTTTTAAGCCTAAACTGATATGTTTGGGAGCAAACAAATGTGTCTAAGAAAAACTCCAAAAGGCTTTAATATACAGCACGTGATATAAGTGCAATGATGTACAACCAGTATGTTATTCTTTATGTCTATCTATGCTAAGAGTCAAGTGTACATCTAATCCTGACAATTATTTGGTATAGACTTAAGATTTTGCTTCTCCATTTTTTTCTTTCTCTTTTTTCGCTGTGCTCTCATAAACTCTTTAAGATCAAGGGACCAGAGTCATTTTGAAATAACTGCACAGGTGTGACTATTAACCTAAATTTTCCGGACCCCAAATTAACATTTTGCTTTATAGGATACAGGTTGACATGTGTGCTAGCTGAGTGGACCGTGGCAGTCTATGGCTACAGAAAGCTGCCTCCACAGTCGGCTTCCAAACTGGGAGTTGTTTGTGACTTAGAAACTGCCCTGGCTGCTACAGAGAGCAGACTTGGTCGGCCTTCAATCTGTGTGGATTTTGTGACTAGAAAGATGGTTAAAGGCCCAAGCCTTCTAAAATCTGTTTAAAAATGCCCTTAACCAGTCTGTGTAGAAATTTACAGGCAACAAGCAGGAAATGTGACAGCCTATCCAGGGAACTCTACTACAGAATTATCCAGATGCAAAACATCTCTCCTGCTGGCCTGCTAATTTGGGATGGAAGACACAGCCACTTCAGATCCACTGAAGCTGAGACTTATTGTTATTCATTTGTTTTCTCTTTCATGTGCCAGTAAGGTAAGGTTAAATAATATGATTAGATTTAATGGCACATGGACCCCATTCAGTCTGCTGTTCTTTAAGTGTTACAGCAAATCTCTGGCAACTACTTGTTGGTCAATTCTTAGCAACTTACAGGTAAACTCTACTCCTTTTGTTCTCCTGTTGCTCTAATTGGAAATAAAAAGGGCTTTTATGGCTAAGACTCTTTGGATAGTTCAAAGCCAGCCCAGGCAGAGAAAAATAAAAATCCCTCTTGGTCATATTTTGGGTCCTTATTATTTAACTAGTCAAAAATTACAGGTTAAGACTTCTCATTTACGTACTTTGCATGATTTTCAAAAATTTCTGGGAGATATTAATTGGCTTCGCCCTTATCTTAAATTGTCCACAGCTGAATTAAAACCCTTGTTTGATCTATTAAAGGGGGACCCTGACCCTACATCTCCCAGAGAAATGACAACTAAAGCAGCAGAAGCCTTGAGCATAGTAAATTCTGCCATTTCTTCCCAACATGTAAATTATATTGATTACTCAGCCCCTTGGGAAGCTTATATTTTAACTACACCTCATTCTCCAACAGCGGTCCTCTGGCAGAAGGGACCCCTTTTGTGGCTTTCCTTGCCTGCTACTCCTTCAAAAGTGTTAACTCCTTATTATGAATTGGTAGCCACCTTAGTCCATATGTGCCGTGTGGAATCTTGTAAGTATCTTGGACGAGATCCACAGGTTATTTATATCCCCTATACTTTACAACAGCAAAAATGGCTTTATACTCATTGTGATTCCTGAGCCATTGCTTGGGCCAATTGTGTGGGCACAATTTCACATCATTGTCCCTCCAACAAATTACTTCACTTTGCCTCTTCTTACCATTAAGGGAGGGCAATACTATTACAGATGAGGCTACCCAAATTTCTCTTTCTCAAATTGACTTGGCAAAGCAATCACATGCTGCCCACCATCAAAACAGTCGTGCCTTACGTCAACAATTTCATATTACTTATGAGGCAGCTCGTCAAATTGTAAAAACTTGTCCCAACTGTGCTACCTTCCTGCCTGTGCCCTCCAATGGGATTAATCCCCGAGGCTTAGTGGCTAATCATGTTTGGCAAATGGATGTTACCCACATCCCCTCTTTTGGACGGCTCCGCTTTGTCCATGTTACAATAGACACTTACTCTAATTTTATTATGGCTACTCCTCTTAGCGGGGAAGCTGGCAAACATTGTATTTCCCATGCCTTACGCTGCTTTGCTACTATGGGACTTCCTAAACAAATTAAAACTGATAATGGTCCGGGATATGTTGGACGAGCTTTTCAAACTTTTTGCAAATCTTACCAAATTGTTCACTCTACAGGAATCCCCTATAATCCTCATGGTCAAGGAATTGTCGAACGGGCCAACGGTTTGTTAAAACACCAAATTTCTAAATTAAAAGGGGGGGGGGAACTATACCCCTTCTCTCCTGTTAATATACTTTCTCATGCTTTATTCGTACTAAATTTTTTAAATTTGGATTGCAATGGCCACTCCGCAGCACAGCGGTTCTGGGAAAAGAGAGAGCAAAGAGCTTTTGCTCAAGTTAAGTGGAAAGATCCTCTAACAAGTGCTTGGCACGGGCCCGATCCGGTATTGACATGGGGTCGAGGACATGTCTGTGTTTTTTCACAGGATGAAAATGATGCCCGCTGGCTACCTGAGCGTTGTGTTCGGATTGTGGAAACTCATCAGAATGGTACAAGCGCTGACCCACTGGGCTTACGTGCCAGATCCACCGATTGTGCACCCCGCGACCTGGGAGGGAGCTGAGGTGTTTGTCCATGTCAACAGATCAGCGTACGGTACAGCTCCAGACCCTTTTGTCCAGCACATTAAGATGGGAGATTTTGCAGCTTCTGGCATTGGAACCCCTTTATGCTTTACAACTGACTCCAACAGTTATATTCCAGGCTGTACTGTAATGCAATCCATAAATCATAGAATTTGGATTCCTGATAATAGTCAAGTATATAATATACAAATGGCTTCATTGCCTACTGGGTTTCCTGTACATGCCAATTCTACCTCATCCTTCATGATACCTCGCTGCATCAACTCCTCTCAAATTGTAGAATCCACGGGAGAACTGCACCCTGTAAAGTGTAGACATGGTCACCCTTTTATAACCAATATTTCAGGAACTAATCTTACCAACAAGTTCAACCCAGGTCTGTGGTGGATGAATGGACGCCCTCAACGCCATGTCTGGATGTTAGTGGCTGCTCTGAATAATACCTCCTGGCCCACTTCTACTTCTTTAAAAAATATTATGAGTTGTGTAACACCCCCTTATGCTATTATGTATTGACCTTTTAATATTTCTATAGGAGCCATGTATTTCAATGTTACCTGCACTAACTGTTCTTTTACAAATTGCTTGTATAGTGGTCTTACTGATTCTGTAATTATTATTAAGCAACCACCATTTGTTATGCTTCCTGTAAACTTATCTGAAGCTTGGTATAAAGAAACAGGTATTCAAGTGTTAAAACATTTAAAAGAACTTATGCGCCCTAGACGATTTGTAGGGCTACTAATAGCAGGAATTTTAGCCTTTATTTCCTTAGCTGCCTCTGCTGCAGCGGCTACTGTGGCTTTAACACAAAATGTGCAGACAGCTCACCATGTTAATCAGCTTGCTCATAATACCAAGCAAGCCCTGCACTTTCAAGGCGGGATTGATGATAAGGTAGAACAAAAATTAGAAGCCTTGTATGAATCTTTGTTGTCTCTGGGAGAACAAATTCGTGCCTTACAAACATTGCAACGGGTGCGCTGTCATGCTGGGTTTGACTTTATTTGTGTGACCCCCCATAAGTATAATGGGTCAAGCTATCCTTGGGAACAAGTTGTAGCACATTTAAATGGTATTTGGCACCATAATAACTTGTCCTTAGATCACTTTCAACTCCATAGACAAATAGCCGGACTAGAACAAGCTCCAACTTTGGACTTTAAAGTGGCAGAAACAGCAAAAGAACTGTTCGAACAACTTCAACAGTATGTCCCTTCCTTAACTAACGTTAACGGGCTGCTAATGACATTGCTCGGCCCAGGGATACTTTTGCTGATGGCTTGCCTATGTCTTCCTTGCATTGTACGCATATTGCAAAACTCTTTCATGAGTTTAGCCAGCCAGCTGCATAAGGTCAAGCTCCAAGTAAATGAATTTCCCCCGAGAGGAACCGCAGCCAGAGACGGGTATGAGGCGGTGCCAGCCTTAGACTGACCTAAGACAGGGCCTTCAGCACTGCTCTGAAGTTGTTCCCCAAGACGGGTAAGGCGGGCTGGGGCACCCACCCCACCTAAGACAGGCGGGTTCGCTTCTTTTAATAAAAAGACGGGGGAACTGTCGGGAGCCGAGCTAGCAGCTAAGCTCATCCTGACCTCTGGCTGTGCCGATGTCGCCAAGATGACGGGAGCCAGACCTGCAGATAGGGAGCCAGACCTGCAGCTAGGTAAATTATCACCTCTGGCTGTGCTGTTACCGCCAGGATATGCTAAAGGCAAGGACATCTGTTCACAGCTACTGTCCGGAATTGCTTTGTTACCTTGTGTTTACTATAATCAAATGTTGCAAACTTCAAAGCCTCTTTATGTTCTGGAATTTTAACAATCCTATGCTATTCCCTGGTTCCAAAACTGCATATAAGCTGGGAGTTGGAATAAACTGTTGCTGCAGTCTTGAGGTTCAACCTTATGGCTGCAGACCTCCCGTACCCCATCTTTGTCTCTTGTCTTTTTTCTCTTGCCTTATTTTTCCTTTTCCGTATCCCTGCCGCCCCTCAGTCAGGATTTCTGTTCCCCCGCCGGCTGGCCCGGCAGGAGGAACCATACCAGGAAGTACTTAATTCATTAAGCTACTGCTTTTCTTAATCTCAGTGGAGATATTTACTGATAAACAGCTACCTACGCAGCATGTTCATGTCGTTCCTAAATGAGCTTCTTTCACTCTCCCCTCACCACAAATCAGATTCTTCTGAGGAGTTCCCAGTACATTATCCTTTCCCCTGTGTAATTACCTTAACAAGCTCCAGCTGTTTTTATTCTCAGAAGGTTTACTCCCTGATATACAGCTGGCTACCAACTTCGTAAGTGCAGGTCTTAAATGAGCTTTTTTCTCTGTTCCCTCACCACAATACAGATGCTTTTGGGGAGTTACCAGTACAGTAACCATACCAGGAAGTACTTACTTTATTAAGCTACTGCTTTTCTTAATCTCAGTGGAGATATTTACTGATAAACAGCTACCTACGCAGCATGTTCATGTCGTTCCTAAATGAGCTTTTATCTCTCTCCCCTCACCACAAATCAGATTCTTCTGAGGAGTTCCCAGTACATTATCCTTTCCCCTGTGTAATTACCTTAACAAGCTCCAGCTGTTTTTATTCTCAGAAGGTTAACTCCCTGATATACAGCTGCCTACCCCCTTCGTAAGTGCAGGTCTTAAATGAGCTTTTTTCTCTGTTCCCTCACCACAATACAGATGCTTTTGGGGAGTTACCAGTACAGTAACCATACCAGGAAGTACTTACTTTATTAAGCTACTGCTTTTCTTAATCTCAGTGGAGATATTTACTGATAAACAGCTACCTACCCAGCATGTTCATGTCGATCCTAAATGAGCTTTTATCTCTCTCCCCTCACCACAAATCAGATTCTTCTAAGGAGTTCCCAGTACATTATCCTTTCCCCTGTGTAATTACCTTAACAAGCTCCAGCTGTTTTTATTCTCAGAAGCGATACTCCCTGATATACAGTTGCCTACACCCTTCGTAAGTGCAGGTCCTAAATGAGCTTATTTCTCTGTTCCCTCACCGCAATTCAGATTCTTTTGGGGAGTTACCAGTACAGTAACCATACCAGGAAGTACTAAATTTATTAAGCTACTGCTTTTCTTAATCTCAGTGGAGATATTTACTGATAAATAGCTACCTACGCAGCATGTTCATTTCGTTCCTAAATGAGCTTTTATCTCTCTCCGCTCACCACAAATCAGATTCTTCTGAGGAGTTCCCAGTACATTATCCTTTCCCCGGTGTAATTACCTTAACAAGCTCCAGCTGTTTTTATTCTCAGAAGATTTACTCCCTGATGTACAGCTGCCTACCCCCTTCGTAATTGAAGGTCCTAAATGAGCTTTTTTCTCTGTTCCCTCACCACAATCCAGATTCTTTTGGGGAGTTACCAGTACAGTACCCATACCAGGAAGTACTTAATTTATTAAGCTACTGCTTTTCTTAATCTCAGTGGAGATATTTACTGATAAACAGCTACCTACGCAGCATGTTCATGTCGTTCCTAAATGAGCTTTTATCTCTCTCCCCTCACCACAAATCAGATTCTTCTGAGGAGTTCCCAGTACATTATCATTTCCCCTGTGAAATTACCTTAACAAGCTCCAGCTGTTTTTATTCTCAGAAGGTTTACTCCCTGATATACAGCTGCCTACCCCTTCGTAAGTGCAGGTCTTAAATGAGCTTTTTTCTCTGTTCCCTCACCACAATCCAGATTCTTTTGGGGAGTTACCAGTACAGTAACCATACCAGGAAGTACTTAATTTTTTAAGCTACTGCTTTTCTAAATCTCAGTGGAGATATTTACTGATAAAAAGCTACCTACGCAGCATGTTCATTTCGTTCCTAAATGACCTTTTTTCTCTGTTCCCTCACCACAATCCAGATTCTTTTGGGGAGTTACCAGTACAATATCCATACCAGGAAGTACTTAATTTATTAAGCAACTGCTTTTCTTAATCTCAGTGGAGATATTTACTGATAAACAGCTACGTATGTAGCATGTTCATGTCGTTCTTAAATGAGCTTTTATCTCTCTCCCCTCCTCACAAATCAGATTCCTCTGAGGATTTCCCAGTACATTATCCTTTCCCCTGTGTAATTACCTTAACAAGCTCCAGCTGTTTTTATTCTCAGAAGGTTTACTCCCTGATATACAGCTGCCTACCCCCTTCGTAAGTGCAGGTCCTAAATGAGCTTTTTTCTCTGTTCCCTCACCACAATCCAGATTCTTCTGGGGAGTTACCAGTACAGTAACCATACCAGGAAGCAATTAATTTATTAAGCTACTGCTTTTCTTAATCTCAGTGCAGATATTTACTGATACACAGCTACCTACGCAGCATGTTCATGTCGTTCCTAAATGAGCTTTTATCGCTCTCCCCTCACCACAAATCAGATTCTTCTGAGGAGTTCCCAGTACATTATCCTGTCCCCTGTGTAATTACCTTAACAAGCTCCAGCTGTTTTTATTCTCAGAAGGTTTACTCCCTGATATACAGCTGCCTACCCCCTTCGTAAGTGCAGGTCCTAAATGAGCTTTTTTCTGTGTTCCCTGACCACAATCCAGATTCTTTTGGGGAGTTACCAGTACAGTAACCATACCAGGAAGTACTTAATTTATTAAGCTACTGCTTTTCTTAATCTCAGTGGAGATATTTACTGATAAACAGCTACGTACGCAGCATGTTCATGTCGTTCCTAAATAAGTTTTATCTCTCTCCCCTCATCACAAATCAGATTCTTCTGAGGATTTCCCACTACATTATCCTTTCCCCTGTGTAATTACCTTAACAAACCCCAGCTGTTTTTATTCTCAGAAGGTTTACTCCCTGATATACAACTGCCTACCCCCTTCGTAAGTGCAGGTCCTAAATGAGCTTTTTTCTCTGTTCCCTCACCACAATCCAGATTCTTTTGGGGAGTTACCAGTACAGTAACCATACCAGGAAGTACTTAATTTATTAAACTACTGCTTTTCTTAATCTCAGTGGAGATATTTACTGATAAACAGCTACCTATGCAGCATGTTCATGTCGTTCTTAAATGAGCTTTTTTCTCTGTTCCCTCACCACAATCCAGAATCTTTTGGGGAGTTACAGTACAATATCCATACCAGGAAATACTTAATTTATGAAGCTTCTGCTTTTCTTAATCTCAGTGGAGATATTTACTGATAAACAGCTACGTATGCAGCATGTTCATGTCGTTCCTAAAGGAGCTTTTATCTCTCTCCCCTCACCAAAAATCAGATTCTTCTGAGGAGTTCCCAGTACATTATCCTTTCCCCTGTGTAATTACCTTAACAAGCTCCAGCTGTTTTTATTCTCAGAAGCGATACTCCCTGATATACAGCTGCCTAACCCCTTCGTAAGTGCAGGTCCTAAATGAGCTTTTTTCTCTGTTCCCTCACCACAATCCAGATTCTTTTGGGGAGTTACCAGTACAGTAACCATACCAGGAAGTACTTAATTTATTAAGCTACTGCTTTTCTTAATCTCAGTGGAGATATTTACTGATAAACAGCTACCTATGCAGCATGTTCATATCCTTCCTAAATGAGCTTTTTTCTCTGTTCCCTCACCACAATCCAGATTCTTTTGGGGAGTTATCAGTACAATATCCATACCAGGAAGTACTTAATTTATTAAGTTACTGCTTTTCTTAATGTCAGTGGAGATATTTACTGATCAACAGCTACGTATGCAGCATGTTCATGTCGTTCCTAAATGAGCTTTTATCTCTCTCCCCTCACCACAAATCAGATTCTTCTAGGAGTTCCCAGTACATTATCCTTTCCCCTGTGTAATTACCTTAACAAGCTCCAGCTGTTTTTATTCTCAGAAGCGATACTCCCTGATATACAGCTGCCTACCCCCTTCGTAAGTGCAGGTCCTAAATGAGCTTTTTTCTCTGTTCCCTCACCACAATCCAGATTCTTTTGGGGAGTTACCAGTACAGTAACCATACCAGGAAGTACTTAATTCATTAAGCTACTGCTTTACTTAATCTCAGTGGAGATATTTACTGATAAACAGCTACCTACGC
>NW_025957302.1:0-54527 GCF_023159225.1 Perognathus longimembris pacificus | reverse complement strand
TCACAGGGGAAAGGATAATGTACTGGGAACTCCTCAGAAGAATCTGATTTGTGGTGAGGGGAGAGAGATAAAAGCTCATTTAGGAACGACATGAACATGCTGCGTAGGTAGCTGTTTATCAGTAAATATCTCCACTGAGATTAAGAAAAGCAGTAGCTTAATAAATTAAGTACTTGCTGGTATGGTTACTGTACTGGTAACTCCCCAAAAGAATCTGGATTGTGGTGAGGGAACAGAGAAAAATGCTCATTTAGGACCTGCACTTACGAAGGGGGTAGGCAGCTGTATATCAGGGAGTAAACCTTCTGAGAAGAAAAACAGCTGGTGCTTGTTAAGGTAATTACACAGGGGAAATGATAATGTACTGGGAACTCTTCAGAAGAATCTGATTTGTGGTGAGGGGAGAGAGATAAAAGCTCATTTAGGAACGACATGAACATGCTGCGTAGGTAGCTGTTTATCAGTAAATATCTCCACTGAGATTAAGAAAAGCAGTAGCTTAATAAATTTAGTACTTCCTGTTATGGTTACTGTACTGGTAACTCCCCAAAAGAATCTGGATTTTGGTGAGGGAACAGATAAAAAAGCTCATTTAGGACCTGCACTTACAAAGGGGGTAGGCAGCTGTATATCAGGGAATAAACCTTCTGAGAATAAAAACACCTGGAGCTTGTTAAGGTAATTACACAGGGGAAAGGATAATGTACTGGGAACTATTCAGAAGAATCTGATTTGTGGTGAGGGGAGAGAGATAAAAGCTCATTTAGGAACGACATGAACATGCTGCGTAGGTAGCTGTTTATCAGTAAATATCTCCACTGAGATTAAGAAAAGCAGTAGCTTAATAAATTAATTACTTCCTGGTATGGTTACTGTACTGGTAACTCCCCAAAAGAATCTGGATTGTGGTGAGGGAACAGAGAAAAAATCTCATTTAGGACCTGCACTAATGAAGGGTGTAGGCAGCTGTATATCAGGGAGTAAACCTTCTGAGAATAAAAACAACTGGAGCTTGTTAAGGTAATTACACAGGGGAAAGGATAATGTACTGGGAACAATTCAGAAGAATCTGATTTGTGGTGAGGGGAGAGAGATAAAAGCTCATTTAGGAACGACATGAACATGCTGCGTACATAGCTGTTTATCAGTAAATATCTCCACTGAGATTAAGAAAAGCAGCAGCTTAATAAATTAAGTACATCCTGGTATGGTTACTGTACTGGTAACTCCCCAAAAGAATCTGGATTGTGGTGAGGGAACATAGGATAAAGCTCATTTAGGGCCTGCCCTTACGAAGGGGGTAGGCAGCTGTATATCAGGGAGTAAACCTTCTGAGAATAAAAACTGCTGGAGCTTGTTAAGGTAATTACACAGGGGAAAGGATAATGTACTGGGAACTCCTCAGAAGAATCTGATTTGTGGTGAGGGGAGAGAGATAAAAGCTCATTTAGGAACGACATGAACATGCTGCGTAGATAGCTGTTTATCAGTAAATATCTCCACTGAGATTAAGAAAAGCAGTAGCTTCATAAATTAAGTACCTCCTGGTATGGTTACTGTACTGGTAACTCCCCAAAAGAATCTGGATTGTGGTGAGGGAACAGAGAAAAAAGCTCATTTAGGACCTGCACTTACGAAGGGGGTAGGCAGCTGTATATCAGGGAGTAAACATTCTGAGAATAAAAACAGCTGGAGCTTGTTAAGGTAATTACACAGGGGAAAGGATAATGTACTGGGAACTCCTCAGAAGAATCTGATTTGTGGTGAGGGGAGAGAGATAAAAGCTCATTTACGAACGACATGAACATGCTGCTTAGGTAGCTGTTTATCAGTAAATATCTCCACTGAGATTAAGAAAAGCAGTAGCTTAATAAATTAAGTACTTCCTGGTATGGTTACTGTACTGGTAACTCCCCAAAAGAATCTGGATTGTGGTGAGGGAACAGAGAAAGAAGCTCATTTAGGACCTGCACTTACGAAGGGGGTATGCAGCGGTATATCAGGGAGTAAACCTTCTGAGAATAAAAACAGCTGGAGCTTCGTAAGGTAATTACACAGGGGAAAGGATAATGTACTGGGAACTCCTCAGAAGAATCTGATTTGTGGTCAGGGGAGAGAGATAAAAGCTCATTTAGGAACGACATGAACATGCTGCGTAGGTAGCTGCTTATCAGTAAATATCTCCACTGAGATTAAGAAAAGCAGTAGCTTAATAAAATAAGTACTTCCTGGTATGGTTACTGTACTGGTAACTCCCCAAAAGAATCTGGATTGTGGTGAGGGAACAGAGATAAAAGCTCATTTAGGACCTGCACTTACGAAGGGTGTAGGCAGCTGCATATCAGGGAGTATACCTTCTGAGAATAAAAACAGCTGGAGCTTGTTAAGGTAATTACACAGGGGAAAGGATCATGTACTGGGAACTCCTCAGAAGAATCTGAATTGTGGTGAGGGGAGAGAGATAAAAGCTCATTTAGGAACTATATGAACATGCTGCGTAGGTAGCTGTTTATCAGTAAATATCTCCACTGAAATTAAGAAAAGCAGTAGCTTAATAAATTAAGTACTTCCAGGTATGGTTACTGTACTGGTAACTCCCCAAATGAATCTGGATTGTGGTGAGGGAACAGAGAAAAAAGCTCATTTAGGACCTGCACTTACGAAGGGGGTAGGCAGCTGTATATCAGGGAGTAAACCTTCTGAGAATAAAAACAGCTGGAGCATGTTAAGGTAATTACACAGGGGAAAGGATAATGTACTGGGAACTCCTCAGAAGAATCTGATTTGTGGTGAGGGGAGAGAGATAAAAGCTCATTTAGTAACGACATGAACATGCTGCCTACGTAGCTGTTTATCAGTAACTATCTCCACTGAGATTAAGAAAAGCAGTAGCTTAATAAATTAAGTACTTGCTGGTATGGTTACTGTACTGGTAACTCCGCAAAAGAATCTGGATTGTGGTGAGGGAACAGAGAAAAAAGTTCATTTATGACCTGCACTTACGAAGGGGATATGCTGCTGTATATCAGGGAGTAAACCTTCTGAGAATAAAAACAGAAGGAACTTGTTTAGGTAATTACACAGGGGAAAGGATAATGTACTGGAAACTCCTCAGAAGAATCTGATTTGTGGTGAGGGGAGAGAGATAAAAGCTCATTTATGAACGACATGAACATGCTGCGTAGGTAGCTGTTTATCAGTAAATATCTCCACTGAGATTAAGAAAAGCAGTAGCTTAATAAATTAAGTACTTCCTGGTATTGTTACTGTACTGGTAACTCCCCAAAAGAATCTGGATTGTGGCGAGGGAACAGAGTAATAAGCTCATTTAGGACCTGAACTTACGAAGGTGGTAGGCAGCTGTATATCAGGGAGTAAACCTTCTGAGTATAAAAACAGCTGGAGCTTGTTAAGGTAATTACACATGGAAAGGATAATGTACTGGGAACTACTCAGAAGAATCTGATTTGTTTTGAGGGGACAGAGATAAAGGCTCATTTAGGAACGACATGAACATGCTGCATAGGTAGCTGTTTACCAGTAAATATCTCAACTGAGATTAAGAAAAGCAGTAGCTTAATAAATTAAGTACTTCCTGGTATGGTTACTGTACTGGTAACTCACCAATGGAATCTGGATTGTGGTGAGGGAACAGAGAAAAAAGCTCATTTAGGACCTGCACTTACAAAGGGGGTAGGCAGCTGTATATCAGGGAATAAACCTTCTGAGAATAAAAACACCTGGAGCTTGTTAAGGTAATTACACAGGGGAAAGGATAATGTACTGGGAACTATTCAGAAGAATCTGATTTGTGGTGAGGGGAGAGAGATAAAAGCTCATTTAGGAACGACATGAACATGCTGCGTAGGTAGCTGTTTATCAGTAAATATCTCCACTGAGATTAAGAAAAGCAGTAGCTTAATAAATTAATTACTTCCTGGTATGGTTACTGTACTGGTAACTCCCCAAAAGAATCTGGATTGTGGTGAGGGAACAGAGAAAAAATCTCATTTAGGACCTGCACTAATGAAGGGGGTAGGCAGCTGTATATCAGGGAGTAAACCTTCTGAGAATAAAAACAACTGGAGCTTGTTAAGGTAATTACACAGGGGAAAGGATAATGTACTGGGAACAATTCAGAAGAATCTGATTTGTGGTGAGGGGAGAGAGATAAAAGCTCATTTAGGAACGACATGAACATGCTGCGTAGGTAGCTGTTTATCAGTAAATATCTCCACTGAGATTAAGACATGCAGTAGCTTAATAAATTAAGTACTTCCTGGTATGGTTACTGTACTGGTACCTCCCCAAAAGAATCTGGATTGTGGTGAGGGAAAAGAGAAAAAAGCTCATTTAGGACCTGCACTTACGAAGGGGGTAGGCAGCTGTATATCAGGGAGTAAACCTTCTGAGAATAAAAACAGCTGGAGCTTGTTAAGGTAATTACACAGGGGAAAGGATAATGTACTGGGAACTCCCCAGAAGAATCTGATTTGTGGTGAGGGGAGAGAGATAAAAGCTCATTTAGGAACGACATGAACAGGCTGCGTAGGTAGCTGTTTATCAGTAAATATCTCCACTGAGATTAAGAAAAGCAGTAGCTTAATAAATTAAGTACCTCCTGGTATGGTTACTGTACTGGTAACTCCCCAAAAGAATCTGGATTGTGGTGAGGGAACAGAGAAAAAAGCTCATTTAGGACTTGCACTTACGAAGGGGGTAGGCAGCTGTATATCAGGGAGTAAACCCTCTGTGTATAAAAACAGCTGGAGCTTGTTAAGGTAATTACACAGGGGAAAGGATAATGTACTGGGAACTCCTCAGAAGAATCTGATTTGTGGTGAGGGGAGAGAGATAAAAGCTCATTTAGGAACGACATGAACATGCTGCGTAGGTAGCTGTTTATCAGTAAATATCTCCACTGAGATTAAGAAAAGAAGTAGCTTAATAAAATAAGTACTTCCTGGTATGGTTACTGTACTGGTAACTCCCCAAAAGAATCTGGATTGTGGTGAGGGAACAGAGATAAAAGCTCATTTAGGACCTGCACTTACGAAGGGTGTAGGCAGCTGCATATCAGGGAGTATACCTTCTGAGAATAAAAACAGCTGGAGCTTGTTAAGGTAATTACACAGGGGAAAGGATCATGTACTGGGAACTCCTCAGAAGAATCTGATTGTGGTGAGGGGAGAGAGATAAAAGCTCATTTAGGAACTACATGAACATGCTGGGTAGGTAGCTGTTTATCAGTAAGTATCTCCACTGAAATTAAGAAAAGCAGTAGCTTATAAATTAAGTACTTCCTGGTATGGTTACTGTACTGGTAACTCCCCAAATGAATCTGGATTGTGGTGAGGGAACAGAGAAAAAAGCTCATTTAGGACCTGCACTTACGAAGGGGGTAGGCAGCTGTATATCAGGGAGTAAACCTTCGAGAATAAAAACAGCTGGAGCTTGTTAAGGTAATTACACAGGGGAAAGGATAATGTACTGGGAACTCCTCAGAAGAATCTGATTTGTGGTGAGGGGAGAGAGATAAAAGCTCATTTAGGAACGACATGAACATGCTGCCTAGGTAGCTGTTTATCAGTAAATATCTCCACTGAGATTAAGAAAAGCAGTAGCTTAATAAATTAAGTACTTCTGGTATGGTTACTGTACTGGTAACTCCCAAAAGAATCTGGATTGTGGTGAGGGAACAGAGAAAAAAGCTCATTTAGGACCTGCACTTGCGAAGGGGTAGGCTGCTGTATATCAGGGAGTAAACCTTCTGAGAATAAAAACAGCTGGAGCTTGTTAAGGTAATTACACAGGGGAAAGGATAATGTACTGGGAACTCCTCAGAAGAATCTGATTTGTGGTGAGGGGAGAGAGATAAAAGCTCATTTAGGAACGACATGAACATGCTGGGTAGGTAGCTGTTTATCAGTAAGTATCTCCACTGAGATTAAGAAAAGCAGTAGCTTATAAATTAAGTACTTCCTGGTATGGTTACTGTACTGGTAACTCCCCAAAAGAATCTGGATTGTGGTGAGGGAACGAGAAAAAAGCTCATTTAGGACCTGCATTACGAATGGGGGTAGGCAGCTGTATATCAGGGAGTAAATCTTATGAGAATAAAAACAGCTGGAGCTTGTTAAGGTAATTACACAGGGGAAAGGATAATGTACTGGGAACTCCTCAGAAGAATCTGATTTGTGGTGAGGGGAGAGATATAAAAGCTCATTTAGGAACGACATGAACATGCTTCGTAGGTAGCTGTTTATCAGTAAATATCTCACTGAGATTAAGAAAAGCAGTAGCTTAATAAATTAAGTACTTCCTGGTATGGTTACTGTACTGGTAACTCCCCAAAGAATCTGATTGTGGTGAGGGAACAGAGAAAAAAGCTCATTTAGGACCTGCACTTACGAAGGCGGTAGGCAGCTGTATATCAGGGAGTAAACCTTCTGAGAATAAAAACAGCTGGAGCTTGTTAAGGTAATTACACAGGGGAAAGGATAATGTACTGGGAACTCCACAGAAGAATCTGATTTGTGGTGAGGGGAGAGAGATAAAAGCTCATTTAGGAACGACATGAACATTCTGCGTAGGTAGCTGTTTATCAGTAAATATCTCCACTGAGATTAAGAAAAGCAGTAGCTTAATAAATTAAGTACTTCCTGGTATGGTTACTGTACTGGTAACTCCTCAAAAGAATCTGGATTGTGGTGAGGGAACAGAGAAAAAACTCATTTAGGACCTGCACTTACGAAGGGGGTAGGCAGCTGTATATCAGGGAGTAAACCTTCTGAGAATAAAAACAGCTGGAGCTTGTTAAGGTAATTACACAGGGGAAAGGATAATGTACTGGGAACTCCTCAGAAGAATCTGATTTGTGGTGAGGGGAGAGAGATAAAAGCTCATTTAGGAACGACATGAACATGCTGCGTAGGTAGCTGTTTATCAGTAAATATCTCCACTGAGATTAAGAAAAGCAGTAGCTTAATAAATTAAGTACTTCCGGGTATGGTTACTGTACTGGTAACTCCCCAAAAGAATCTGGATTGTGGTGAGGGAACAGAGAAAAAAGCTCATTTAGGACCTGCACTTACGAAGGGGGTAGGCAGCTGTATATCAGGGAGTAAACCTTCTGAGAATAAAAACAGCTGGAGCTTGTTAAGGTAATTACACAGGGGAAAGGATAATGTACTGGGAACTCCTCAGAAGAATCTGATTTGTGGTGAGGGGAGAGAGATAAAAGCTCATTTAGGAACGACATGAACATGCTGCGTAGATAGCTGTTTATTAGTAAGTATCTCCACTGAGATTAAGAAAAGCAGTAGCTTAATAAATTAAGTACTTCCTGGTATGGTACTGTACTGGTAACTCCCCAAAGAATCTGGATTGTGGTGAGGGAACAGAGAAAAAAGCTCATTTAGGACCTGCACTTACGAAGGCGGTAGGCAGCAGTATATCAGGGAGTAAACCTTCTGAGAATAAAAACAGCTGGAGCTTGTTAAGGTAATTACACAGGGGAAAGGATAATGTACTGGGAACTCCTCAGAAGAATCTGATTGTGGTGAGGGGAGAGAGATAAAAGCTCATTTAGGAACGACATGAGCATGCTGCGTAGGTAGCTGTTTATCAGTAAATATCTCCACTGAGATTAAGTAAAGCAGTAGCTTAATAAATTAAGTACTTCATGGTATGGTTACTGTACTGGTAACTCCCCAAAAGAATCTGGATTGTGGTGAGGGAACAGAGAAAAAAGCTCATTTAGGACCTGCACTTACGAAGGGGGTAGGCAGCTGTATATCAGGGAGTAAACCTTCTGAGAATAAAAACAGCTGGAGCTTGTTAAGGTAATTACACAGGGGAAAGGATAATGTACTGGGAAATCCTCAGAAGAATCTGATTTGTGGTGAGGGGAGAGAGATAAAAGCTCATTTAGGAACGACATGAACATGCTGCGTAGATAGCTGTTTATCAGTAAATATCTCCACTGAGATTAAGAAAAGCAGTAGCGTCATAAATTAAGTACTTCCTGGTATGGTTATTGTACTGGTAACTGCCCAAAAGAATCTGGATTGTGGTGAGGGAACAGAGAAAAAAGCTCATTTAGGACCTGCACTTACGAAGGGGGTAGGCAGCTGTATATCAGGGAGTAAACCTTCGGGGAATAAAAACAGCTGGAGCTTGTTAAGGTAATTACACAGGGGAAAGGATAATGTACTGGGAACTCCTCAGAAGAATCTGATTTTTGGTGAGGGGAGAGAGATAAAAGCTCATTTAGGAACGACATGAACATGCTGCGTAGGTAGGTGTTTATCAGTAAATATCTCCACTGAGATTAAGAAAAGCAGTAGCTTCATAAATTAAGTACTTCCTGGTATGGTTACTGTACTGGTAACTCCCCAAAAGAATCTGGATTGTGGTCAGGGAACAGAGAAAAAAGCTCATTTAGGACCTGCACTTACGAAGGGGGTAGGCAGCTGTATATCAGGGAGTAAACCTTCGGGGAACAAAAAGAGCTGGAGCATGTTAAGGTAATTACACAGGGGAAAGGAAAATGTACTGGGAACTCCTCAGAAGAATCTGATTTGTGGTGAGGGGAGAGAGATAAAAGCTCATTTAGGAACGACATGAACATGCTGGGTAGATAGCTGTTTATTAGTAAGTATCTCCACTGAGATTAAGAAAAGCAGTAGCTTCATAAATTAAGTACTTCCTGGTATGGTTACTGTACTGGTAACTCCCCAAAAGAATCTGGATTGTGGTGAGGGAACAGAGAAAAAAGCTCATTTAGGACCTGCACTTACGAAGGGGGTAGGCAGCTGTATATCAGGGAGTAAACCTTCTGAGAATAAAAACAGCTGGAGCTTGTTAAGGTAATTACACAGGGAAAAGGATAATGTACTGGGAACTCCTCAGAAGAATCTGATTTGTGGTGAGGGGAGAGAGATAAAAGCTCATTTATGAACTACATGATCATGCTGCCTACGTAGCTGTTTATCCGTAAATATCTCCACTGAGATTAAGAAAAGCAGTAGATTAATAAATTAAGTACTTCCTGGTATGGTTACTGTACTGATAACTCCCCAAAAGAATCTGGATTGTGGTGAGGGAACAGAGAAAAAAGCTCATTTAGGACCTGCACTTACGAAGGGGGTAGGCAGCTGTATATCAGGGAGTAAACCTTCTGAGAATAAAAACAGCTGGAGCTTGTTAAGGTAATTACACAGGGGAAAGGATAATGTACTGGGAACTCCTCAGAAGAATCTGATTTGTGGTGAGGGGAGAGAGATAAAAGCTCATTTATGAACGACATGAACATGCTGCGTAGGTAGCTGTTTATAAATAAATATCTCCACTGAGATTAAGAAAAGCAGTAGCTTAATAAATTAAGTACTTCCTGGTATGGTTACTGTACTGGTAACTCCCCAAAAGAATCTGGATTTTTGTGAGGGAACAGAGAAAAAAGCTCATTTAGGACCTGCACTTACGAAGGGGGTAGGCAGCAGTATATGAGGGAGTAAACCTTCTGAGAATAAAAACAGCTGGAGCTTGTTAAGGTAATTACACAGGGGAAAGGATAATGTACTGGGAACTCCTCTGAAGAATCTGATTTGTGGAGAGGGGAGAGAGATAAAAGCTCCTTTAGGAACGACATGAAAATGCTGCGTGGGTAGCTGTTTATCAGTACATATCTCCACTGAGATTAAGAAAAGCAGTAGCTTAATAAATTAAGTACTTCCTGGTATGGTTACTGTACTGGTAACTCCCCAAAAGAATCTGGATTGAGGTGAGGGAACAGAGAAAAAGCTCATTTAGGACCTGCACTTACGAAGGGGGTAGGCATCTGTATATCAGTGAGTAAACCGTCTGAGAATAAAAACAGGTGAGCTTGTTAAGGGAATAACACAGGGAAAGGATAATGTACTGGGAACTCCTCAGAAGAATCTGATTTGTGGTGAGGGGAGAGAGATAATAGCTCATTTAGGAACGACGTGAACATGCTGCATACTTAGCTGTTTATCAGTAAATATCTAGACTGAGATTAAGAAAAGCAGTAGCTTAATAATTTAAGTACTTCCTGCTATGGATACTGTACTGGTAACTCCCCAAAAGAATCTGGATTTTGGTGAGGGAACAGAGAAAAAAGCTCATTTAGGACCTGCACTTACGAAGGGGGTAGGGAAATGTATATCAGGGAGTATCGCTTCTGAGAATAAAAACAGCTGGAGCTTTGTTAAGGTAATTACACAGGGGAAAGGATATGTACTGGGAACTCTCAGAAGAATCTGATTTGTGGTGAGGGGAGAGAGATAAAAGCTCATTTAGGAACGACATGAACATGCTGCGTAGGTAGCTGTTTATCAGTAAATATCTCCACTGAGATTAAGAAAAGCAGTAGCTTAATAAATTAAGTACTTCCTGGTATGGTTACTGTACTGGTTACTCCCAAAAGAATCTGGATTGTGGTGAGGGAACAGAGAAAAAGCTCATTTAGGACCTTCACTTACGAAGGGGGTAGGCAGCTGTATATCAGGGAGTAAACCTTCTGAGAATAAAAACAGCTGGAGCTTGTTAAGGTAATTACACAGGGGACAGGATAATGTACTGGGAACTCCTCAGAAGAATCTGATTTGTTTTGAGAGGAGAGAGATAAAAGCTCATTTAGGAACGACATGAACATGCTGCGTAGATAGCTGTTTATCAGTAAATATCTCCACTGAGATTAAGAAAAGCAGTAGCGTCATAAATTAAGTACTTCCTGGTATGGTTATGTACTGGTAACTCCCAAAAGAATCTGGATTGTGGTGAGGGAACAGAGAAAAAGCTCATTTAGGACCTGCACTTACAAGGCGGTAGGCAGCTGTATATCAGGGAGTAAACCTTCTGAGAATAAAAACAGCTGGAGCTTGTTAAGGTAATTACACAGGGGAAAGGATAATGTACTGGGAACTCCTCAGAAGAATCTGATTGTGGTGAGGGGAGAGAGATAAAAGCTCATTTAGGAACGACATGAGCATGCTGCGTAGGTAGCTGTTTATCAGTAAATATCTCCACTGAGATTAAGTAAAGCAGTAGCTTAATAAATTAAGTACTTCATGGTATGGTTACTGTACTGGTAACTCCCCAAAAGAATCTGGATTGTGGTGAGGGAACAGAGAAAAAAGCTCATTTAGGACCTGCACTTACGAAGGGGGTAGGCAGCTGTATATCAGGGAGTAAACCTTCTGAGAATAAAAACAGCTGGAGCTTGTTAAGGTAATTACACAGGGGAAAGGATAATGTACTGGGAACTCCTCAGAAGAATCTGATTTGTGGTGAGGGAGAGAGATAAAAGCTCATTTAGGAACGACATGAACATGCTGCGTAGATAGCTGTTTATCAGTAAATATCTCCACTGAGATTAAGAAAAGCAGTAGCTCATAAATTAAGTACTTCCTGGTATGGTTATTGTACTGGTAACTCCCAAAAGAATCTGGATTGTGGTGAGGGAACAGAGAAAAAAGCTCATTTAGGACCTGCACTTACGAAGGGTAGGCAGCTGTATATCAGGGAGTAAACCTTCGAGAATAAAAACAGCTGGAGCTTGTTAAGGTAATTACACAGGGGAAAGGATATGTACTGGGAACTCCTCAGAAGAATCTGATTTTTGGTGAGGGGAGAGAGATAAAAGCTCATTTAGGAACGACATGAACATGCTGCGTAGGTAGCTGTTTATCAGTAAATATCTCCACTGAGATTAAGAAAAGCAGTAGCTTCATAAATTAAGTACTTCCTGGTATGGTTACTGTACTGGTAACTCCCCAAAAGAATCTGGATTGTGGTGAGGGAACAGAGAAAAAAGCTCATTTAGGACCTGCACTTACGAAGGGGGTAGGCAGCTGTATATCAGGGAGTAAACCGTCTGAGAATAAAAACAGGTGAGCTTGTTAAGGGAATTAACACAGGGAAAGGATAATGTACTGGGAACTCCTCAGAAGAATCTGATTGTGGTGAGGGGAGAGAGATAAAAGCTCATTTAGGAACGACGTGAACATGCTGGGTAGATAGCTGTTTATTAGTAAGTATCTCCACTGAGATTAAGAAAAGCAGTAGCTTCATAAATTAAGTACTTCCTGGTATGGATACTGTACTGGTAACTCCCCAAAAGAATCTGGATTGTGGTGAGGGAACAGAGAAAAAAGCTCATTTAGGACCTGCACTTACGAAGGGGGTAGGCAGCTGTATATCAGGGAGTAAACCTTCTGAGAATAAAAACAGCTGGAGCTTGTTAAGGTAATTACACAGGGAAAAGGATAATGTACTGGGAACTCCTCAGAAGAATCTGATTTGTGGTGAGGGGAGAGAGATAAAAGCTCATTTAGGAACTACATGATCATGCTGCCTACGTAGCTGTTTATCAGTAAATATCTCCACTGAGATAAGAAAAGCAGTAGATTAATAAATTAAGTACTTCCTGGTATGGTTACTGTACTGATAACTCCCAAAAGAATCTGGATTGTGGTGAGGGAACAGTGAAAAAAGCTCATTTAGGACCTGCACTTACGAAGGGGGTAGGCAGCTGTATATCAGGGAGTAAACCTTCTGAGAATAAAAACAGCTGGAGCTTGTTAAGGTAATTACACAGGGGAAAGGATAATGTACTGGGAACTCCTCAGAAGAATCTGATTTGTGGTGAGGGGAGAGAGATAAAAGCTCATTTAGGAACGACATGAACATGCTGCGTAGGTAGCTGTTTATCAAATAAATATCTCCACTGAGATTAAGAAAAGCAGTAGCTTAATAAATTAAGTACTTCCTGGTATGGTTACTGTACTGGTAACTCCCCAAAAGAATCTGGATTTTTGGTGAGGGAACAGAGAAAAAAGCTCATTTAGGACCTGCACTTACGAAGGGTAGGCAGCTGTATATGAGGGAGTAAACCTTCTGAGAATAAAAACAGCTGGAGCTTGTTAAGGTAATTACACAGGGGAAAGGATAATGTACTGGGAACTCCTCTGAAGAATCTGATTTGTGGAGAGGGGAGAGAGAAAAAGCTCCTTTAGGAACGACATGAAAATGCTGCGTGGTAGCTGTTTATCAGTAATATCTCCACTGAGATTAAGAAAAGCAGTAGCTTAATAAATTAAGTACTTCCTGGTATGGTTACTGTACTGGTAACTCCCCAAAAGAATCTGGATTGTGGTGAGGGAACAGAGAAAAAGCTCATTTAGGACCTGCACTTACGAAGGGGGTAGGCATCTGTATATCAGTGAGTAAACCGTCTGAGAATAAAAACAGGTGAGCTTGTTAAGGGAATTAACACAGGGAAAGGATAATGTACTGGGAACTCTCAGAAGAATCTGATTTGTGGTGAGGGAGAGAGATAAAGCTCATTTAGGAACGACGTGAACATGCTGCATACTTAGCTGTTTATCAGTAAATATCTAGACTGAGATTAAGAAAAGCAGTAGCTTAATAATTTAAGTACTTCCTGCTATGGATACTGTACTGGTAACTCCCAAAAGAATCTGGATTTTGGTGAGGGAACAGAGAAAAAAGCTCATTTAGGACCTGCACTTACGAAGGGGGTAGGGAAATGTATATCAGGGAGTATCGCTTCTGAGAATAAAAACAGCTGGAGCTTTGTTAAGGTAATTACACAGGGGAAAGGATATGTACTGGGAACTCTCAGAAGAATCTGATTTGTGGTGAGGGGAGAGAGATAAAAGCTCATTTTGGAACGACATGAACATGCTGCGTAGGTAGCTGTTTATCAGTAAATATCTCCACTGAGATTAAGAAAAGCAGTAGCTTAATAAATTAAGTACTTCCTGGTATGGTTACTGTACTGGTTACTACCCAAAAGAATCTGGATTGTGGTGAGGGAACAGAGAAAAAAGCTCATTTAGGACCTTCACTTACGAAGGGGGTAGGCAGCAGTATATCAGGGAGTAAACCTTCTGAGAATAAAAACAGCTGGAGCTTGTTAAGGTAATTACACAGGGGACAGGATAATGTACTGGGAACTCCTCAGAAGAATCTGATTTGTTTTGAGAGGAGAGAGATAAAAGCTCCTTTAGGAACGACATGAACATGCTGCGTAGGTAGCTGTTTATCAGTAAATATCTCCACTGAGATTAAGAAAAGCAATAGCTTAATAAATTAAGTACTTCCTGGTATGGATACTGTACTGGTAACTCCCCAAAAGAATCTGGATTGTGGTGAGGGAACAGAGAAAAAAGCTCATTTAGGACCTGCACTTACGAAGGGGGTAGGCAGCTGTATATCAGGGAGTAAACCTTCTGAGAATAAAAACAGCTGGAGCTTGTTAAGGTAATTACACAGGGGACAGGATAATGTACTGGGAACTCCTCAGAAGAATCTGATTTGTGGTGAGGGGAGAGAGATATAAGCTCCTTTAGGAACGACATGAACATGCTGCGTAGGTAGCTGTTTATCAGTAAATATCTCCACTGAGATTAAGAAAAGCAGTAGCTTAATAAATTAATTACTTCCTG
Source organism: Perognathus longimembris pacificus (assembly GCF_023159225.1). Lineage (NCBI taxonomy): Eukaryota > Metazoa > Chordata > Mammalia > Rodentia > Heteromyidae > Perognathus > Perognathus longimembris. Next base: position 40,032 of record NW_025957302.1, on the reverse strand, counting down.
GTATGGTTACTGTACTGGTAACTCCCCAAAAGAATCTGGATTGTGGTGAGGGAACAGAGAAAACATCTCATTTAGGACCTGCACTTACGAAGGGGGTAGGCAGCTGTATATCAGGGAGTAAACCTTCTGAGAATAAAAACAGCTGGAGCTTGTTAAGGTAATTACACAGGGGAAAGGATAATGTACTGGGAACTCCTCAGAAGAATCTGATTTGTGGTGAGGGGAGAGATAAAAGCTCATTTAGGATCGACATGAACATGCTGCCTACGTAGCTGTTTATCAGTAAATATCTCCACTGAGATTAAGAAAAGCAGTAGCTTAATAAATTAAGTACTTCCTGTTATGGATACTTTACTGGTAACTCCCCAAAAGAATCTGGATTGTGGCGAGGGAACAGAGAAAAAAGCTCATTTAGGACCTGCACTTACGAAGGGGGTGGGCAGCTGTATATCAGGGAGTAAACCTTCTGAGAATAAAAACAGCTGGAGCTTGTTAAGCTAATTACACAGGGGAAAGGATAATGTACTGGGAACTCCTCAGAAGAATCTGATTTGTGGTGAGGGGAGAGAGATAAAAGCTCCTTTAGGAACGACATGAACATGCTGCGTAGGTAGCTGTTTATCAGTAAATATGTCCACTGAGATTAAGAAAAGCATTAGCTTCATAAATTAAGTACTTCCTGGTATGTTTACTGTACTGGTAACTCCCCAAAAGAATCTGGATTGTGGTGAGGGAACAGAGAAAAAAGCTCATTTAGGACCTGCACTTACGAAGGGGGTAGGCAGCTGTATATCAGGGAGTAAACATTCTGAGAATAAAAACAGCTGGAGCTTGTTAAGGTAATTCCACAGGGGAAAGGATAATGTACTGGGAACTCCTCAGAAGAATCTGATTTGTGGTGAGGGGAGAGAGATAAAAGCTCATTTAGGAACGACATGAACATGCTGCGTAGGTAGCTGTTTATCAGTACATATCTCCACTGAGATTAAGAAAAGCAGTAGCTTAATAAATTAAGTACTTCCTGGTATGGTTACTGTACTGGTAACTCCCCAAAAGAATCTGGATTGTGGTGAGGGAACAGAGAAAAAAGCTCATTTAGGACATGCACTTACGAAGGGGGTAGGCAGCTGTATATCAGGGAGGAAAACTTCTGAGAATAAAAACAGCTGGAGCTTGTTAAGGTAATTACACAGGGGAAAGGATAATGTAATGGGAACTCCTCAGAAGAATCTGGTTTGTGGTGAGGGGAGAGAGATAAAAGCTCATTTAGGAACGACATGAACATGCTGCGTAGGTAGCTGTTTATCAGTAAATATCTCCACTGAGATTAAGAAAAGCAGTAGCTTAATAAATTAAGTACTTCCTGGTATGGTTACTGTACTGGAAACTCCCCAAAAGAATCTGGATTGTGGTGAGGGAACAGAGAAAAAAGCTCATTTAGGACCTGCACTTACGAAGAGGGTAGGCAGCTGTATATCAGGGAGTAAAACTTCTGAGAATAAAAACAGCTGGAGCTTGTTAAGGTAATTACACAGGGGAAAGGATAATGTACTGGGAACTCCTCAGAAGAATCTGATTTGTGGTGAGGGGAGAGAGATAAAAGCTCATTTAGGAACGACATGAACATGCTGCGTAGGTAGCTGTTTATCAGTAAATATCTCCACTGAGATTAAGAAAAGCAGTAGCTTAATAAATTAAGTACTTCCTGGTTTGGTTACTGTACTGGTAACTCCCCAAAAGAATCTGGATTGTGGTGAGGGAACAGAGAAAAAAGCTCATGTAGGACCTGCACTTACGAAGGGGGTAGGCAGCTGTATATCAGGGAGTAAACCTTCTGAGAATAAAAACAGCTGGAGCTTGTTAAGGTAATTACACAGGGGAAAGGATAATGTACTGGGAACTCCTCAGAAGAATTTGATGTGTGGTGAGGGGAGAGAGATAAAAGCTCATTTAGGAACGACATGAACATGCTGGGTAGGTAGCTGTTTATCAGTAAATATCTCCACTGAGATTAAGAAAAGCAGTAGCTTAATAAATTAAGTACTTTCTGGTATGGTTACTGTACTGGAAACTCCCCAAAAGAATCTGGATTGTGGTGAGGGAACAGAGAAAAAAGCTCATTTAAGACCTGCACTTACGAAGGGGGTAGGCAGCTGTATATCAGGGAGTAAACCTTTTGAGAATAAAAACTGCTGGAGCTTGTTAAGGTAATTAAACAGGGGAAAGGATAATGTACTGGGAACGACTCAGAAGAATCTGATTTGTGGTGAGGGGAGAGAGATAAAAGCTCATTTAGGAACGACATGAACATGCTGCGTAGGTAGCTGTTTATCAGTAAATATCTCCACTGAGATTAAGAAAAGCAGTAGCTTAATAAATTAAGTACTTCCTGGTATGGTTACTGTACTGGAAACTCCCCAAAAGAATCTGGATTGTGGTGAGGGAACAGAGAAAAAAGCTCATTTAAGACCTGCACTTACGAAGGGGGTAGGCAGCTGTATATCAGGGAGTAAACCTTTGAGAATAAAAACAGCTGGAGCTTGTTAAGGTAATTACACAGGGGAAAGGATAATGTACTGGGAACTCCTCAGAAGAATCTGATTTGTGGTGAGGGGAGAGAGATAAAAGCTCATTTAGGAACGACATGAACATGCTGCGTACACTGAGATTAAGAAAAGCAGTAGCTTAATAAATTAAGTACTTCCTGGTATGGTTACTGTACTGGAAACTCCCCAAAAGAATCTGGATTGTGGTGAGGGAACAGAGAAAAAAGCTCATTTAGGACCTGCACTTACGAAGGGGGTAGGCAGCTTTATATCAGGGAGTAAACCCTCTGAGAATAAAAACAGTTGGAGCTTGTTAAGGTAATTACACAGGGGAAAGGATAATGTACTGGGAACTCCTCAGAAGAATCTGATTTGTGGTGAGGGGAGAGAGATAAAAGCTCATTTAGGAACGACATGAACATGCTGGGTAGGTAGCTGTTTATCAGTAAATATCTCCACTGAGATTAAGAAAAGCAGTAGCTTAATAAATTAAGTACTTCCTGGTATGGTTACTGTACTGGTAACTCCCCAAAAGAATCTGGATTGTGGTGAGGGAACAGAGAAAAAAGCTCATTTAAGACCTGCACTTACGAAGGGGGTAGGCAGCTGTATATCAGGGAGTAAACCTTCTGAGAATAAAAACTGCTGGAGCTTGTTAAGGTAATTAAACAGGGGAAAGGATAATGTACTGGGAACGACTCAGAAGAATCTGATTTGTGGTGAGGGGAGAGAGATAAAAGCTCATTTAGGAATGACTTGAACATGCTGCGTAGGTAGCTGTTTATCAGTAAATATCTCCACTGAGATTAAGAAAAGCAGTAGCTTAATAAATTAAGTACTTCCTGGTATGGTTACTGTACTGGTAACTCCCCAAAAGAATCTGGATTGTGGTGAGGGAACAGAGAAAAAAGCTCATTTAGGACCTGCACTTACGAAGGGGGTAGGCAGCTGTATATCAGGGAGTAAACCTTCTGAGAATAAAAACAGCTGGAGCTTGTTAAGGTAATTACACAGGGGAAAGGATAATGTACTGGGAACTCCTCAGAAGAATCTGATTTGTGGTGAGGGGAGAGAGATAAAAGCTCATTTAGGAACGACATGAACATGCTGCGTACGTAGCTCTTTATCAGTAAATATCTCCACTGAGATTAAGAAAAGCAGTAGCTTAATAAATTAAGTACTTCCTGGTATGGTTACTGTACTGGTAACTCCCCAAAAGAATCTGGATTGTGGTGAGGGAACAGAGAAAAAAGCTCATTAAGGAACTTCACTTACGAAGGGGGTAGGCAGCTGTATATCAGGGAGTAAACCTCCTGAGAATAAAAACAGCTGGAGCTTGTTAAGGTAATTACACAGAGGAAAGGATAATGTACTGGGAACTCCTCAGAAGAATCTGATTTGTGGTGAGGGGAGAGAGATAAAAGCTCATTTAGGAACGACATGAACATGCTGCGTAGGTAGCTGTTTATCAGTAAATATCTCCACTGAGATTAAGAAAAGCAGTAGATTAATAAACTAAGTACTTCCTGGTATGGTTACTGTACTGGTAACTCCCCAAAAGAATCTGGATTGTGGTGAGGGAACAGAGAAAAAAGCTCATTTAGGACCTGCACTTACGAAGGGGGTAGGCAGCTGTATATCAGGGAATAAACCTTCTGAGAATAAAATCAGCTGGAGCTTGTTAAGGTAATTCCACAGGGGAAAGGATAATGTACTGGGAACTCCTCAGAAGAATGTGATTTGTGGTGAGGGGAGAGAGATAAAAGCTCATTTAGGAACGACATGAACATGCTGCGTAGGTAGCTGTTTATCAGTAAATATCTCCACTGAGATTAAGAAAAGCAGTAGCTTAATAAATTAAGAACTTCCTGGTATGGTTACTGTACTGGTAACTCCCCAAAAGAATCTGGATTGTGGTGAGGGAACAGAGAAAAAAGCTCATTTAAGACCTGCACTTACGAAGGGGGTAGGCAGCTGTATATCAGGGAGTAAACCTTCTGAGAATAAAAACTGCTGGAGCTTGTTAAGGTAATTAAACAGGGGAAAGGATAATGTACTGGGAACGACTCAGAAGAATCTGATTTGTGGTGAGGGGAGAGAGATAAAAGCTCATTTAGGAACGACATGAACATGCTGCGTAGGTAGCTGTTTATCAGTAAATATCTCCACTGAGATTAAGAAAAGCAGTAGCTTAATAAATTAAGTACTTCCTGGTATGGTTACTGTACTGGTAACTCCCCAAAAGAATCTGGATTGTGGTGAGGGAACAGAGAAAAAAGCTCATTTAGGACCTGCACTTACGAAGGGGGTAGGCAGCTGTATATCAGGGAGTAAAACTTCTGAGAATAAAAACAGCTGGAGCTTGTTAAGGTAATTACACAGGGGAAAGGATAATGTACTGGGAACTCCTCAGAAGAATCTGATTTGTGGTGAGGGGTGAGAGATAAAAGCTCATTTAGGAACGACATGAACATGCTGCGTAGGTAGCTGTTTATCAGTAAATATCTCCACTGAGATTAAGAAAAGCAGTAGCTTAATAAATTAAGTACTTCCTGGTATGGTTACTGTACTGGTAACTCCCCAAAAGAATCTGGATTGTGGTGAGGGAACAGAGAAAAAAGCTCATTTAGGACCTGCACCTACGAAGGGGGGAGACAGCTGTATATCAGGAAGTAAACCTTCTGAGAATAAAAACAGCTGGAGCTTGTTAAGGTAATTACACAGGGGAAAGCATAATGTACTGGGAACTCCTCAGAAGAATCTGATTGGTGGTGAGGGGAGAGAGATAAAAGCTCATTTAGGAACGACATGAACATTCTGCGTACGTAGCTGTTTATCAGTAAATATCTCCACTGAGATTAAGAAAAGCAGTAGCTTAATAAATTAAGTACTTCCTGGTATGGTTACTGTACTGGTAACTCCCGAAAAGAATCTGGATTGTGGTGAGGGAACAGAGAAAAAAGCTCATTTAGGACCTGCACTTACGAAGGGGGTAGGCAGCTGTATATCATGGAGTAAATCTTCTGAGAATAACAACAGCTGGAGCTTGTTAAGGTAATTACACAGGGGAAAGGATAATGTACTGGGAACTCCTCAAAAGAATCTGAGTTGTGGTGAGCGGAGAGAGATAAAAGCTCATTTAGGAACGACATGAACATTCTGCGTACGTAGCTGTTTATCAGTAAATATCTCCACTGAGATTAAGAAAAGCAGTAGCTTAATAAATTAAGTACTTCCTGGTATGGTTACTGTACTGGTAACTCCCGAAAAGAATCTGGATTGTGGTGAGGGAACAGAGAAAAAAGCTCATTTAGGACCTGCACTTACGAAGGGGGTAGGCAGCTGTATATCAGGGAGTAAACCTTCTGAGAATAAAAACAGCTGGAGCTTGTTAAGGTAATTACACAGGGGAAAGGATAATGTACTGGGAACTCCTCAGAAGAATCTGATTTGTGGTGAGTGGAGAGAGATAAAAGCTCATTTAGAAACGACATGAACATGCTGCGTAGGTACCTGTTTATCAGTAAATATCTCCACTGAGATTAAGAAAACCAGTAGCTTAATAAATTAAGTACTTCCTGGTGTGGTTACTGTTCTGGTAACTCCCCAAAAGAATCTGGATTGTGGTGAGGGAACAGAGAAAAAAGGTCATTTAGGACCTGCACATACGAAGCGGGTAGGCAGCTGTATATCCGGGAGTAAACCTTCTGAGAATAAAAACAGCTGGAGCTTGTTAAGGTAATTACACAGGGGAAAGGATAATGTACTGGGAACTCCTCAGAAGTATCTGATTTGTGGTGAGGGGAGACAGATAAAAGATCATTTAGGAACGACATGAACATGCTGCGTACGTAGCTGTTTATCAGTAAATATCTCCACTGAGATTAAGAAGAGCAGTAGCATAATGAATTAAGTACTTCCTGGTATGGTTACTGTACTGGTAACTCCCCAAAAGAATCTGGATTGTGGTGAGGGAACAGAGAAAAAAGCTCATTTAGGACCAGCACTTTCGAAGGGCGTAGGCACTTGTATATCAGGGAGTAAACCTTCTGAGAATAAAAACATCTGGAGGTATAAAGGTAATTACACAGGGGAAAGGATAATGTACTGGGAACTCCTCAGAAGAATCTGATTTGTGCTGAGGGGAGAGAGATAAAAGCTCATTTAGGAACGACATGAACATGCTGCGTAGGTAGCTGTTTATCAGTAAATATCTCCACTGTGATTAAGAAAAGCAGTAGCTTAATAAATTAAGTACTTCCTGGTATGGATACTGTACTGGTAACTCCCCCAAAAAAACTGTATTGTGGTGAGGGAACAGAGAAAAAAGCTCATTTAGGACCTGCACTTACGAAGGGGGTAGGCAGCTGTATATCAGGGAGTAAACCTTCTGAGAATAAAAACAGCTGGAGCTTGTTAAGGTAATTACACAGGGGAAAGGATAATGTACTGGGAACTCCTCAGAAGTATCTGATTTGTGGTGAGGGGAGACAGATAAAAGATCATTTAGGAACGACATGAACATGCTGCGTACGTAGCTGTTTATCAGTAAATATCTGCACTGAGATTAAGAAGAGCAGTAGCATAATGAATTAAGTACTTCCTGGTATGGTTACTGTACTGGTAACTCCCCAAAAGCATCTGGATTGTGGTGAGGGAACAGAGAAAAAAGCTCATTTAGGACCTGCACTTACAAAGGGGGTAGGCAGCTGTATATCAGGGAGTAAACCTTCTGAGAATAAAAACAGCTGGAGCTTGTTAAGGTAATTACACAGGGGAAAGGATAATGTACTGGGAACTCCTCAGAAGAATCTGATTTGTGGTGAGGGGAGAGAGATAAAAGCTCATTTAGGAACGACATGAACATGCTGCGGAAGTAGCTGTTTATCAGTAAATATCTCCACTGAGATTAAGAAAACCAGTAGCTTAATAAATTAAGTACTTCTTGGTATGGTTACTGTACTGGTAACTCCCCAAAAGAATCTGGATTGTGGTGAGGGAACAGAGAAAAAAGCTCATTTAGGACCTGCACTTACGAAGGGGGTAGGCAGCTGTATATCAGGGAGTATCGCTTCTGAGAATAAAAACAGCTGGAGCTTGTTAAGGTAATTACACAGGGGAAAGGATAATGTACTGGGAACTCCTCAGAAGAATCTGATTTGTGGTGAGGGGAGAGAGATAAAAGCTCATATAGGAACGACATGTACATGCTGCGTAGGTAGCTGTTTATCAGTAAATATCTCCACTGAGATTAAGAAAAGCAGTAGCTTAATAAATTAAGTACTTCCTGGTATGGTTACTGTACTGGTAACTCCCTAAAAGAATCTGGATTGTGGTGAGGAAACAAAGAAAAAAGCTCATTTAGGACCTGCACTTACGAAGGGGGTAGGCAGCTGTATATCATGGAGTAAATCTTCTGAGAATAACAACAGCTGGAGCTTGTTAAGGTAATTACACAGGGGAAAGGATAATGTACTGGGAACTCCTCAAAAGAATCTGAGTTGTGTTGAGCGGAGAGAGATAAAAGCTCATTTAGGAACGACATGAACATGCTGCGTAGGTACCTGTTTATCAGTAAATATCTCCACTGAGATTAAGAATACCAGTAGCTTAATAAATTAAGTACTTCCTGGTGTGATTACTGTTCTGGTAACTCCCCAAAAGAATCTGGATTGTGGTGAGGGAACAGAGAAAAAAGCTCATTTAGGACCTGCACATACGAAGCGGGTAGGCAGCTGTATATCCGGGAGTAAACCTTCTGAGAATAAAAACAGCTGGAGCTTGTTAAGGTAATTACACAGGGGAAAGGATAATGTACTGGGAACTCCTCAGAAGTATCTGATTTGTGGTGAGGGGAGACAGATAAAAGATCATTTAGGAACGACATGTACATGCTGCGTACGTAGCTGTTTATCAGTAAATATCTCCACTGAGATTAAGAAGAGCAGTAGCATAATGAATTAAGTACTTCCTGGTATGGTTACTGTACTGGTAACTCCCCAAAAGAATCTGGATTGTGGTGAGGGAACAGAGAAAAAAGCTCATTTAGGACCAGCACTTTCGAAGGGGGTAGGCACTTGTATATCAGGGAGTAAACCTTCTGAGAATAAAAACATCTGGAGCTTATAAAGGTAATTACACAGGGGAAAGGATAATGTACTGGGAACTCCTCAGAAGAATCTGATTTGTGCTGAGGGGAGAGAGATAATAGCTCATTTAGGAACGACATGAACATGCTGCGTAGGTAGCTGTTTATCAGTAAATATCTCCACTGTGATTAAGAAAAGCAGTAGCTTAATAAATTAAGTACTTCCTGGTATGGATTCTGTACTGGTAACTCCCCCAAAAAAACTGTATTGTGGTGAGGGAACAGAGAAAAAAGCTCATTTAGGACCTGCACTTACGAAGGGGGTAGGCAGCTGTATATCATGGAGTAAATCTTCTGAGAATAATAACAGCTGGAGCTTGTTAAGGTAATTACACAGGGGAAAGGATAATGTACTGGGAACTCCTCAAAAGAATCTGAGTTGTGGTGAGCGGAGAGAGATAAAAGCTCATTTAGGAACGACATGAACATTCTGCGTACGTAGCTGTTTATCAGTAAATATCTCCACTGAGATTAAGAAAAGCAGTAGCTTAATAAATTAAGTACTTCCTGGTATGGTTACTGTACTGGTAACTCCCTAAAAGAATCTGGATTGTGGTGAGGGAACAGAGAAAAAAGCTCATTTAGGACCTGCACTTACGAAGGGGGTAGGCAGCTGTATATCAGGGAGTAAACCTTCTGAGAATAAAAACACCTGGAGCTTCTTAAGGTAATTACACAGGGGAAAGGATAATATACTGGGAACTCCTCAGAAGAATCTGATTTGTGGTGAGTGGAGAGAGATAAAAGCTCATTTAGAAACGACATGAACATGCTGCGTAGGTACCTGTTTATCAGTAAATATCTCCACTGAGATTAAGAAAACCAGTAGCTTAATAAATTAAGTACTTCCTGGTGTGGTTACTGTTCTGGTAACTCCCCAAAAGAATCTGGATTGTGGTGAGGGAACAGAGAAAAAAGCTCATTTAGGACCTCCACATACGAAGCGGGTAGGCAGCTGTATATCCGGGAGTAAACCTTCTGAGAATAAAAACAGCTGGAGCTTGTTAAGGTAATTACACAGGGGAAAGGATAATGTACTGGGAACTCCTCAGAAGTATCTGATTTGTGGTGAGGGGAGACAGATAAAAGATCATTTTTGAACGACATGAACATGCTGCGTACGTAGCTGTTTATCAGTAAATATCTCCACTGAGATTAAGAAGAGCAGTAGCATAATGAATTAAGTACTTCCTGGTATGGTTACTGCACTGGAAACTCTCCAAAAGAATCTGGATTGTGGTGAGGGAACAGAGAAAAAAGCTCATTTAGGACCTGCACTTTCGAAGGGGGTAGGCACTTGTATATCAGGGAGTATCGCTTCTGAGAATAAAAACAGCTGGAGCTTGTTAAGGTAATTACACAGGGGAAAGCATAATGTACTGGGAACTCCTCAGAAGAATCTGATTTGTGGTGAGGGGAGAGAGATAAAAGCTCATTTAGGAACGACATGAACATGCTGCGTAGGTAGCTGTTTATCAGTAAATATCTCCACTGAGATTAAGAAAAGCAGTAGCTTAATAAAGTAAGTACTTCCTGGTATGTTTACTGTACTGGTAACTCCCTAAAAGAATCTGGATTGTGGTGAGGGAACAGAGAAAAAAGCTCATTTAGGACCTGCTCTTACGATGGGGGTAGGCAGCTGTATATCATGGAGTAAATCTTCTGAGAATAACAACAGCTGGAGCTTGTTAAGGTAATTACACAGGGGAAAGGATAATGTACTGGGAACTCCTCAAAAGAATCTGAGTTGTGGTGAGCGGAGAGAGATAAAAGCTCATTTAGGAACGACATGAACATTCTGCGTACGTAGCTGTTTATCAGTAAATATCTCCACTGAGATTAAGAAAAGCAGTAGCTTAATAAATTAAGTACTTCCTGGTATGGTTACTGTACTGGTAACTCCCCAAAAGAATCTGGACTGTCGTGAGGGAACAGAGAAAAAAGCTCATTTAGGACCTGCACTTACGAAGGGGTTAGGCAGCTGTATATCAGGGAGTAAACTTTCTGAGAATAAAAACAGCTGGAGCTTGTTAAGGTAATTACACAGGGGAAAGGATAATGTACTGGGAACTCCTCAGAAGAATCTGATTTGTGGTGAGTGGAGAGAGATAAAAGCTCATTTAGAAATGACATGAACATGCTGCGTAGGTACCTGTTTATCAGTAAATATCTCCACTGAGATTAAGAAAACCAGTAGCTTAATAAATTAAGTACTTCCTGGTGTGGTTACTGTTCTGGTAACTCCCCAAAAGAATCTGGATTGTGGTGAGGGAACAGAGAAAAAAGCTCATTTAGGACCTGCACATACGAAGCGGGTAGGCAGCTGTATATCCGGGAGTAAACCTTCTGAGAATAAAAACAGCTGGAGCTTGTTAAGGTAATTACACAGGGGAAAGGATAATGTATTGGGAACTCCTCAGAAGTATCTGATTTGTGGTGAGGGGAGACAGATAAAAGATCATTTAGGAACGACATGAACATGCTGCGTACGTAGCTGTTTATCAGTAAATATCTCCACTGAGATTAAGAAGAGCAGTAGCATAATGAATTAAGTACTTCCTGGTATGGTTACTGTACTGGTAACTCCCCAAAAGAATCTGGATTGTGGTGAGGGAACAGAGAAAAAAGCTCATTTAGGACCAGCACTTTCGAAGGGGGTAGGCACTTGTATATCAGGGAGTAAACCTTCTGAGAATAAAAACATCTGGAGCTTATAAAGGTAATTACACAGGGGAAAGGATAATGTACTGGGAACTCCTCAGAAGAATCTGATTTGTGCTGAGGGGAGAGAGATAAAAGCTCATTTAGGAACGACATGAACATGCTGCGTAGGTAGCTGTTTATCAGTAAATATCTCCACTGTGATTAAGAATAGCAGTAGCTTAATAAATTAAGTACTTCCTGGTATGGATACTGTACTGGTAACTCCCCCAAAAAAACTCTATTGTGGTGAGGGAACAGAGAAAAAAGCTCATTTAGGACCTGCACTTACGAAGGGGGTAGGCAGCTGTATATCAGGGAGTAAACCTTCTGAGAATAAAAACAGCTGGAGCTTGTTAAGGTAATTACACAGGGGAAAGGATAATGTACTGGGAACTCCTCAGAAGTATCTGATTTGTGGTGAGGGGAGACAGATAAAAGATCATTTAGGAACGACATGAACATGCTGCGTACGTAGCTGTTTATCAGTAAATATCTCCACTGAGATTAAGAAGAGCAGTAGCATAATGAATTAAGTACTTCCTGGTATGGTTACTGTACTGGTAACTCCCCAAAAGCATCTGGATTGTGGTGAGGGAACAGAGAAAAAAGCTCATTTAGGACCTGCACTTACAAAGGGGGTAGGCAGCTGTATATCAGGGAGTAAACCTTCTGAGAATAAAAACAGCTGGAGCTTGTTAAGGTAATTACACAGGGGAAAGGATAATGTACTGGGAACTCCTCAGAAGAATCTGATTTTTGGTGAGGGGAGAGAGATAAAAGCTCATTTAGGAACGACATGAACATGCTGCGTAGGTAGCTGTTTCTCAGTAAATATCTCCACTGAGATTAAGAAAAGCAGTAGCTTAATAAATTAAGTACTTCTTGGTATGGTTACTGTACTGGTAACTGCCCAAAAGAATCTGGATTGTGGTGAGGGAACAGAGAAAAAAGCTCATTTAGGACCTGCACTTACGAAGGGGGTAGGCAGCTGTATATCAGGGAGTATCGCTTCTGAGAATAAAAACAGCTGGAGCTTGTTAAGGTAATTACACAGGGGAAAGGATAATGTACTGGGAACTCCTCAGAAGAATCTGATTTGTGGTGAGGGGAGAGAGATAAAAGCTCATTTAGGAACGACATGTACATGCTGCGTAGGTAGCTGTTTATCAGTAAATATCTCCACTGAGATTAAGAAAAGCAGTAGCTTAATAAATTAAGTACTTCCTGGTATGGTTACTGTACTGGTAACTCCCTAAAAGAATCTGGATTGTGGTGAGGAAACAAAGAAAAAAGCTCATTTAGGACCTGCACTTACGAAGGGGGTAGGCAGCTGTATATCATGGAGTAAATCTTCTGAGAATAACAACAGCTGGAGCTTGTTAAGGTAATTACAAAGGGGAAAGGATAATGTACTGGGAACTCCTCAAAAGAATCTGAGTTGTGTTGAGCGGAGAGAGATAAAAGCTCATTTAGGAACGACATGAACATTCTGCGTACGTAGCTGTTTATCAGTAAATATCTCCACTGAGATTAAGAAAAGCAGTAGCTTAATAAATTAAGTACTTCCTGGTATGGTTACTGTACTGGTAACTCCCCAAAAGAATCTGGATTGTGGTGAGGGAACAGAGAAAAAAGCTCATTTAGGACCTGCACTTACGAAGGGGGTAGGCAGCTGTATATCAGGGAGTAAACCTTCTGAGAATAAAAACAGCTGGAGCTTGTTAAGGTAATAACACAGGGGAAAGGATAATGTACTGGGAACTCCTCAGAAGAATCTGATTTGTGGTGAGTGGAGAGAGATAAAAGCTCATTTAGGAACGACATGAACATGCTGCGTAGGTACCTGTTTATCAGTAAATATCTCCACTGAGATTAAGAAAACCAGTAGCTTAATAAATTAAGTACTTCCTGGTGTGATTACTGTTCTGGTAACTCCCCAAAAGAATCTGGATTGTGGTGAGGGAACAGAGAAAAAAGCTCATTTAGGACCTGCACATACGAAGCGGGTAGGCAGCTGTATATCCGGGAGTAAACCTTCTGAGAATAAAAACAGCTGGAGCTTGTTAAGGTAATTACACAGGGGAAAGGATAATGTACTGGGAACTCCTCAGAAGTATCTGATTTGTGGTGAGGGGAGACAGATAAAAGATCATTTAGGAACGACATGAACATGCTGGGTACGTAGCTATTTATCAGTAAATATCTCCACTGAGATTAAGAAGAGCAGTAGCATAATGAATTAAGTACTTCCTGGTATGGTTACTGTACTGGTCACTCCCCAAAAGAATCTGGATTGTGGTGAGGGAACAGAGAAAAAAGCTCATTTAGGACCTGCACTTTCGAAGGTGGTAGGCACTTGTATATCAGGGAGTATCGCTTCTGAGAATAAAAACAGCTGGAGCTTGTTAAGGTAATTACACAGGGGAAAGGATAATGTACTGGGAACTCCTCAGAAGAATCTGATTTGTGGTGAGGGGAGAGAGATAAAAGCTCATTTAGGAACGACATGTACATGCTGCGTAGGTAGCTGTTTATCAGTAAATATCTCCACTGAGATTAAGAAAAGCAGTAGCTTAATAAATTAAGTACTTCCTGGTATGGTTACTGTACTGGTAACTCCCTAAAAGAATCTGGATTGTGGTGAGGAAACAAAGAAAAAAGCTCATTTAGGACCTGCACTTACGAAGGGGGTAGGCAGCTGTATATCATGGAGTAAATCTTCTGAGAATAACAACAGCTGGAGCTTGTTAAGGTAATTACACAGGGGAAAGGATAATGTACTGGGAACTCCTCAAAAGAATCTGAGTTGTGTTGAGCGGAGAGAGATAAAAGCTCATTTAGGAACGACATGAACATGCTGCGTAGGTACCTTTTTATCAGTAAATATCTCCACTGAGATGAAGAAAAGCAGTAGCTTAATAAATTAAGTACTTCCTGGTGTGGTTACTGTTCTGGTAACTCCCCAAAAGAATCTGGATTGTGGTGAGGGAACAGAGAAAAAAGCTCATTTAGGACCAGCACATACGAAGCGGGTAAGCAGCTGTATATCCGGGAGTAAACCTTCTGAGAATAAAAACAGCTGGAGCTTGTTAAGGTAATTACACAGGGGAAAGGATAATGTACTGGGAACTCCTCAGAAGTATCTGATTTTTGGTGAGGGGAGACAGATAAAAGATCATTTAGGAACGACATGAACATGCTGCGTATGTAGCTGTTTATCAGTAAATATCTCCACTGAGATTAAGAAGAGCAGTAGCATAATGAAATAAGTACTTCCTGGTATGGTTACTGTACTGGTAACTCCCCAAAAGAATCTGGATTGTGGTGAGGGAACAGAGAAAAAAGCTCATTTAGGACATGCACTTACGAAGGGGGTAGGCAGCTGTATATCAGGGAGTAAACCTTCTGAGAATAAAAACAGCTGGAGCTTGTTAAGGTAATTACACAGGGGAAAGGATAATGTACTGGGAACTCCTCAAAAGAATCTGATTTGTGGTGAGTGGAGAGAGATAAAAGCTCATTTAGGAACGACATGAATATGCTGCGTAGGTACCTGTTTATCAGTAAATATCTCCACTGAGATTAAGAAAACCAGTAGCTTAATAAATTAAGTACTTCCTGGTGTGGTTACTGTTCTGGTAACTCCCCAAAAGAATCTGGATTGTGGTGAGGGAACAGAGAAAAAAGCTCATTTAGGACCTGCACATACGAAGCGGGTAGGCAGCTGTATATCCGGGAGTAAAACTTCTGAGAATAAAAACAGCTGGAGCTTGTTAAGGTAATTACACAGGGGAAAGGATAATGTACTGGGAACTCCTCAGAAGAATCTGATTTGTGGTGAGGGGAGAGAGATAAAAGCTCATTTAGGAACGACATGAACATGCTGCGTAGATAACTGTTTATCAGTAAATATCTCCACTGAGATTAAGAAAAGCAGTAGCTTAATAAATTAAGTACTTCCTGGTATGGTTACTGGACTGGTAACTCCCCAGAAGAATCTGGACTGTGGTGAGGGAACAGAGAAAAAAGCTCATTTAGGTCCTGCACTTACGAAGGGGGTAGGCAGCTGTATATCAGGGAGTAAACCTTCTGAGAATAAAAACAGCTGGAGCTTGTTAAGGTAATTACACAGGGGAAAGGACAATGTACTGGGAACTCCTCAGAAGAATCTGATTAGTGGTGAGGGGAGAGAGATAAAAGCTCATTTAGGAACGACATGAACTTGCTGCGTAGGTATCTGTTTATCAGTAAATATCTCCACTGAGATTAAGAAAACCAGTAGCTTAATTAATTAAGTACGTCCTGGTATGGTTACTGTACTGGTATCTCCCCAAAAGAATCTGGATTGTGGTGAGGGAACAGAGAAAAAAGCTCATTTAGGAACGACATGAACATGCTGCGTAGGTAGCTGTTTATCAGTAAATATCTCCACTGAGATTAAGAAAAGCAGTAGCTTAATAAATTAAGTACTTCCTGGTATGGTTACTGTACTGGTAACTCCCCAAAAGTATCTGGATTGTGGTGAGGGAACAGAGAAAAAAGCTCATTTAGGACCTGCACTTAAGAAGGGGGTAGGAAGCTGTATATGAGGGAGTAAACCTTCTGAGAATAAAAACAGCTGGAGCTTGTTAAGGTAATTACACAGGGGAAAGGATAATGTACTGGGAACTCCTCAGAAGAATCTGATTTGTGCTGAGGGGAGAGAGATAAAAGCTCATTTAGGATCGACATGAACATGCTGCCTACGTAGCTGCTTATCAGTAAATATCTCCACTGAGATTAAGAAAAGCAGTAGCTTAATAAATTAAGTACTTCCTGCTATGGATACTGTACTGGTAACTCCCCAAAAGAAACTGGATTGTCGTGAGGGAACAGAGAAAAAAGCTCATTTAGGACCTGCAATTACGAAGGGGGTAGGCAGTTGTATATCAGGGAGTAAACATTCTGAGAAAAAAAACAGCTGGAGCTTGTTAAGGTAATTACACAGGGGAAAGGATAATGTACTGGGAACTCCTCAGAAGAATCTGATTTGTGGTGAGCGGAGAGAGATAAAAGCTCATTTAGGAACGACATGAAAAATGCTGCAGAGGTAGCTGTTTATCAGTAAATATCTCCACTGAGATTAAGAAAAGCAGTAGGTTAATAAATTAAGTAATTCCTGGTATGGTTACTGTACTGGTAACTCCCCAAAACAATCTGGACTGTGGTGAGGGAACAGAGAAAAAAGCTCATTTAGGACCTGCACTTACGAAGGGGGTAGTCAGATGTATATCAGGGAGTAAACCTTCTGAGAATAAAAACAGCTGGAGCTTTTTAGGTAATTACACAGGGGAAAGGATAATGTACTGGGAACTCCTCAGAAGAATCTGATTTGTGGTGAGGGGAGAGAGATAAAAGCTCATTTAGGAACGACATGAACATGCTGCGTAGGTAGCTGTTTATCAGTAAATATCTCCACTGAGATTATGAAAAGCAGTACCTTAATAAATTAAGCAACTTCCTGGTATGGTTACTGTACTGGTAACTCCCCAAAAGAATCGGGATTTTGGTGAGGGAACAGAGAAAAACCTCTTTTAGGACCTGCACTTACGAAGGGGGTAGGTAGCTGTATATCAGGGAGTAAACCTTCTGAGAATAAAAACAGCTGGAACTTGTTAAGGTAATTACACAGGGGAAAGGATAATGTACTGGGAACTCCTCAGAAGAATCTGATTTGTGTTGACGGGAGAGAGATAAAAGCTCATTTAGGAACGACATGAACATGCTGCGTAGATAGCTGTTTATCAGTAAATATCTCCACTGAGATTAAGAAAAGCAGTAGGTTAATAAATTAAGTACTTCCTGGTATGGATACTGTACTGGTAACTCCCCAGAAGAATCTGGATTGTGGTGAGGGAACAGAGAAAAAAGCTCATCTAGGACCTGCACTTACGAATGGGGTAGGCAGCTGGATATCAGGGAGGTAAACCTTCTGAGAATAAAAACAGCTGGAGCTTCTTAAGGTAATTACACAGGGGAAAGGATAATGTACTGGGAACTCCTCAGAAGAATCTGATTTGTGGTGAGGGGAGAGAGATAAAATCTCATTTAGGAACGACATGAACTTGCTGCGTAGTAGCTGTTTATCAGTAAATATCTCCACTGAGATTAAGAAAACCAGTAGCTTAATAAATTAAGTACTTCCTGATACGGTTACTGTACTGGTATCTCCCCAATAGAATCTGGATTGTGGTGAGGGAACAGAGAAAAAAGCTCATTTAGGACCTGCACTTACGAAGGGGGTAGGCAGCTGTATATCAGGGAGTAAACCTTCTGAGAATAAAAACAGCTGGAGCTTGTTAAGTTAATTACACAGGGGAAAGGATAATGTACTGGGAACTCCTCAGAAGAATCTGATTTGTGGTGAAGGGGAGAGAGATAAAATCTCATTTAGGAACGACATGAACATTCTGGGTACGTAGCTGTTTATCAGTAAATATCTCCACTGAGATTTAAGAAAAGCAGTAGCTTAATAAATTAAGTACTTCCTGGTATGGTTACTGTACTGGTAACTCCCCAAAAGAATCTGGATTGTGGTGAGGGGAACAGAGAAAAAAGCTCATTTAGGACCTGCACTTACGAAGCAGGTAGGCAGCTGTATATCAGGGAGTAAATCTTCTGAGAAGAAAAACAGCTGGAGCTTGTTAAGGTAATTTCACAGGGGAAAGGATAATGTACTGGGAAATCCTCAGAAGAATCTGATTTGTGGTGAGGGGAGAGAGATAAAAGTTCATTTAGGAACGACA
The DNA here is from genome assembly GCF_023159225.1 of Perognathus longimembris pacificus. Lineage (NCBI taxonomy): Eukaryota > Metazoa > Chordata > Mammalia > Rodentia > Heteromyidae > Perognathus > Perognathus longimembris. The sequence goes on along the minus strand of NW_025957302.1, from coordinate 21,850 downwards.
GGAACATGCTGCTTAGGTAGCTGTTTATCAGTAAATATCTCCACTGAGATAAAGAAAAACAGTAGCTTAATAAATTAAGTACTTCCTGGTGTGGTTACTGTTCTGGTAACTCCCAAAAGAATCTGGATTGTGGTGAGGGAACAGAGAAAAAAGCTTATTTAGGACCTGCACATACGAAGGGGGTAGGCAGCTGTATATCAGGGAGTAAAACCTTCTGAGAATAAAAACAGCTGGAGCTTGTTAAGGTAATTACACAGGGGAAAGGATAATGTACTGGGAACTCCTCAGAAGAATCTGATTTGTGGTGAGGGGAGAGAGATAAAAGCTCATTTAGGAACGACATGAACATGCTGCGTAGGTAGTTGTTTATCAGTAAATATCTCCACTGAGATTAAGAAAAGCAGTAGCTTAATAAATTATGTACTTCCTGGTATGGTTACTGTACTGGTAACTCCCCAAAAGAATCTGGATTGTGGTGAGGGGGACAGAGAAAAAAAGCTCATTTAGGACCTGCACTTACGAAGGGGTTAGGCAGCTGTATATCAGGGAGTAAACCTTCTGAGAATAAAAACAGCTGGAGCTTGTTTAGGTAATTACACAGGGGAAAGGATAATGTACTGGGAACTCCTCAGAAGAATCTGATTTGTGTTGAGGGGAGAGAGAGATAAAAGCTCATTTAGGAACGACATGAACATGCTGCGTAGATAGCTGTTTATCAGTAAATATCTCAACTGAGATTAAGAAAAAGCAGTAGGTTAATAAATTAAGTACTTCCTGGTATGGTTACTGTACTGGTAACTCCCCAGAAGAATCTGGATTGTGGTGAGGGAACAGAGAAAAAAGCTCATTTAGGACCTGCACTTACGAAGGGGGTAGGCAGCTGTATATCAGGGAGTAAACCTTCTGAGAATAAAAACAGCTGGAGCTTCTTAAGGTAATTACACAGGGGAAAGGATAATGTACTGGGAACTCCTCAGAAGAATCTGAGTTGTGGTGAGCGGAGAGAGATAAAAGCTCATTTAGGAACGACATGAACATTCTGGGTACGTAGCTGTTTATCAGTAAATATCTCCACTGAGATTAAGAAAAGCAGTAGCTTAATAAAGTAAGTACTTCCTGGTATGGTTACTGTACTGGTAACTCCCCAAAAGAATCTGGATTGTGGTGAAGGAACAGAGAAAAAAGCTAATTTAGGACCTGCACTTACGAAGGGGGTAGGCAGCTGTATATCAGGGAGTAAACCTTCTGAGAAGAAAACCAGCTGGAGCTTGTTAAGGTAATTACACAGGGGAAAGGATAATGTACTGGGAACTCCTCAGAAGAATCTGATTTGTGCTGAGGGGAGAGAGATAAAAGCTCATTTAGGATCGACATGAACATGCTGCCTACGTAGCTGCTTATCAGTAAATAATCTCCACTGAGATTAAGAAAAGCAGTAGCTTAATAAATTAAGTACTTCCTGCTATGGATACTGTAATGGTAACTCCCCAAAAGAAACTGGATTGTCGTGAGGGAACAGAGAAAAAAGCTCATTTAGGACCTGCAATTACGAAGGGGGTAGGCAGTTGTACATCAGGGAGTAAACATTCTGAGAAAAAAAACAGCTGGAGCTTGTTAAGGTAATTACACATGGGAAAGGATAATGTACTGGGAACTCCTCAGAAGAATCTGATTTGTGGTGAGCGGAGAGAGATAAAAGCTCATTTAGGACCGACATGAAATGCTGCAGAGGTAGCTGTTTATCAGTAAATATCTCCACTGAGATTAAGAAAAGCAGTAGGTTAATAAATTAATTAATTCCTGGTATGGTTACTGTACTGGTAACTCCCCAAAACAATCTGGACTGTGGTGAGGGAACAGAGAAAAAAGCTCATTTAGGACCTGCATTTACGAAGGGGGTAGTAAGATGTATATCAGGGAGTAAACCTTCTGAGAATAAAAAACAGCTGGAGCTTTTTAGGTAATTACACAGGGCAAAGGATAATGTACTGGGAACTCCTCAGAAGAATCTGATTTGTGGTGAGGGGAGAGAGATAAAAGCTCATTTAGGAACGACATGAACATGCTGCGTAGGTAGCTGTTTATCAGTAAATATCTCCACTGAGATTATGAAAAGCAGTACCCTTAATAAATTAAGCACTTCCTGGTATGGTTACTGTACTGGTAACTCCCCAAAAGAATCTGGATTTTGGTGAGGGAACAGAGAAAAAACCTCTTTTAGGTCCTGCACTTACGAAGGGGGTAGGTAGCTGTATATCAGGGAGTAAACCTTCTGAGAATAAAAACAGCTGGAACTTGTGAAGGTAATTACACAGGGGAAAGGATAATGTACTGGGAACTCCTCAGAAGAATCTGATTTGTGGTGAGGGGCGAGAGATAAAAGCTCATTTAGGGAACGACATGAACATGCTGCATACGTAGCTGTTTATGAGTAAATATCTCCACTGAGATTAGGAAAAGCAGTAGCTTCATAAATTAAGTATTTCCTGGTATGGATATTGTACTGGTAACTCCCAAAAGAATCTGGATTGTGTTGAGGGAACAGAGAAAAAAAGCTCATTTAAGAACGACATGAACATGCTGCATAGGTAGCTGTTTATCAGTAAATATCTCCACTGAGATTAAGAAAAGCAGTAGGTTAATAAATTAAGTACTTCCTGGTATGGTTACTGTACTGGTAACTCCCCAAAAGAATCTGGATTGTGGTGAGGGAACAGAGAAAAATGCTCATTTAGGACCTGCACTTACGAAGGTGGTAGGCAGTTGTATATCAGGGAGTAAACCTTCTGAGAATAAAAAACAGCTGGGGTTTGTTAAGGTAATTACACAGGGGACAGGATAATGTACTGGGAACTCCTCAGAAGAATCTGATTGTGGTGAGGGGAGAGCGATAAAAGCTCATTTAGGAACAACATGAACATGCTGCGTAGGTAGCTGTGTATCAGTAAAATATCTCCACTGAGATTAAGAAAAGCAGTAGCTTAATAAATTAATTACTTCCTGGTATGGTTACTGTACTGGTACTCCCCAGAAGAATCTGGATTGTGGTGAGGGAACAGAGAAAAAAGCTCATTTAGGACCTGCACTTACGAAGGGGGTAGGCAGCTGTATATCAGGGAGTAAACATTCTGAGAATAAAAACAGCTGGAGCTTGTTAAGGTAATTACACAGGGGAAAGGATAATGTACTGGGAACTCCTCAGAAGAATCTGACTTGTGGTGAGGGAGAGAGATAAAAGCTCATTTAAGAACGACATGAACATGCTACATACGAAGCTGTTTATCAGTAAATATCTCCACTGAGATTAAGAAAAGCAGTAGCTTAATAAATTAAGTACTTCCTGTTATGGATATTGTACTGGTAACTCCCCAAAAGAATCTGGATTGTGGTGAGGGAACAGAGAAAAAAGCTCATTTAGGAACGACATGAACATGCTGCATAGGTAGCTGTTTATCAGTAAATATCTCCACTGAGATTAAGAATAGCAGTAGCTTAATAAATTAAGTACTTCCTGGTATGGTTACTGTACTGGTAACTCCCCAAAAGAATCTGGATTGTGGTGAGGGAACAGAGAAAAAAGCTCATTTAGGACCTGCACTTACGAAGGGGGTAGGCAGCAGTATATCAGGGAGTAAACCTTCTGAGAATAAAAACAGCTGGAGCTTCTTAAGGTAATTACACAGGGGAAAGGATAATGTACTGGGAACTCCTCAGAAGAATCTGATTTGTGGTGAGGGAGAGAGATAAAAGCTCATTTAGGAACGACATAACATGCTGTGTAGGTAGCTGTTTTATCAGTAAATATCTCCACTGATATTAAGAAAACCAGTAGCTTAATAAATTATGTACTTCCTGGTATGGTTACTGTACTGGTAACTCCACAAAACAATCTGGATTGTGGTGAGGGAACAGAGAAAAAAAGCTCATTTAGGACCTGCACTTACGAAGGGGGTAGGCAGTTTATATCAGGGAGTAAAACTTCTGAGAATAAAAACAGCTGGAGCTTGTTAAGGTAATTACACAGGGGAAAGGATAATGTACTGGGAAATCCTCAGAAGAATCTGATTTGTGATGAGGGGAGAGAGATAAAAGCTCATTTAGGAACGACATGAACATGCTGCGTACGTAGCTGTTTATCAGTTAATATCTCCACTGAGATTAAGAAAAGCAGTAGCTTAATAAATTAAGTAATTCCCTGGTATGGTTCCTGTACGGGTAACTCCCAAAAAGAATCTGGTTTGTGGTGAGGGAACAGAGAAAAAAGCTCATTTAGGACCTGCACTTACGAAGGGGGTAGGCAGCTGTATATCAGGGAGTAAACCTTCTGAGAATAAAAACAGCAGGAGCTTGTTAAGGTAATTACACAGGGGAAAGGATAATGTACTGGGAAATCCTCAGAAGAATCTGACTTGTGATGAGGGGAGAGAGATAATAGCTCATTTAGGAACGACATGAACATGCTGCGTAGTTAGCTGTTTATCAGTAAATATCTCCACTGAGATTAAGAAAAGCAGTAGCTTAATAAATTAAGTACTTCCTGGTATGGTTACTGTACTGGTAACTCCCCAAAAGAATCTGGATTGTGGTGAGGGAACAGAGAAAAAATCTCATTTATGACCTGCACTTACTAAGGGGGTAGGCAGCTGTATATCAGGGAGTATAGCTTCTAAGAATAAAAAACAGCTGGAGCTTGTTAAGGTAATTAAACAGGGGAAAGGATAATGTACTGGGAACTCCTCAGAAGAATCTGATTTGTGGTGAGGGGGAGAGAGTTAAAAGCTCATTAAGGAACGACGTGAACATGCTGCATACGTAGCTGTTTATCCGTAAATATCTCCACAGATATTAAGAAAAGTAGCAGCTTAATGAATTAAGTACTTCCTGGTATGGATACTGTACTGGTAACTCCCCAAAAGAATCTGGATTGTGGTGAGGGAACAGAGAAAAAAGGTCATTTAGGAACGAAATGAACATGCTGCGTAGGTAGCTGTTTATCAGTAAATATCTCCACTGAGATTAAGAAAAGCAGTAGCTTAATAAATTAAGTACTTCCTGGTATGGTTACTGTACTGGTAACTCCCCAAAAGAATCTGGATTGTGGTGAGGGAACAGAGAAAAAAAGCTCATTTAGGACCTGCGCTTACGAAGGGGGTAGGCAGCTGTATATCAGGGAGTAAACCTTCTGAGAATAAAAACAGCTGGGCCTTGTTAAGGTAATTACACATGGGAAAGGATAATGTACTGGGAACTCCTCCGAAGAATCTGATTTGTGGTGAGAGGAGAGAGATAAAAGCTCATTTAGGCACGACATGAACATGCTGCGTAGGTAGCTGTTTTATCAGTAAATATCTCAACTGAGATTAAGAAAAGCAGTAGCTTCATAAATTAAGTATTTCCTGGTATGGATATTGTACTGGTAACTCCCCAAAAGAATCTGGATTGTGTTGAGGGAACAGAGAAAAAAGCTCATTTAAGAACGACATGAACATGCTGCATAGGTAGCTGTTTATCAGTAAATATCTCCACTGAGATTAAGAAAAGCAGTAGGTTAATAAATTAAGTACTTCCTGGTATGGTTACTGTACTGGTAACTCCCCAAAAGAATCTGGATTGTGGTGAGGGAACAGAGAAAAATGCTCATTTAGGACCTGCACTTACGAAGGTGGTAGGCAGTTGTATATCAGGGAGTAAACCTTCTGAGAATAAAAACAGCTGGGGTTTGTTAAGGTAATTACACAGGGGACAGGATAATGTACTGGGAACTCCTCAGAAGAATCTGATTTGTGGTGAGGGGAGAGCGATAAAAGCTCATTTAGGAACAACATGAACATGCTGCGTAGGTAGCTGTGTATCAGTAAATATCTCCACTGAGATTAAGAAAAGCAGTAGCTTAATAAATTAATTACTTCCTGGTATGGTTACTGTACTGGTAACTCCCCAGAAGAATCTGGATTGTGGTGAGGAACAGAGAAAAAGCTCATTTAGGACCTGCACTTACGAAGGGGGGTAGGCAGCTGTATATCAGGGGAGTAAACATTCTGAGAATAAAAACAGCTGGAGCTTGTTAAGGTAATTACACAGGGGAAAGGATAATGTACTGGGAACTCCTCAGAAGAATCTGACTTGTGGTGAGGGGAGAGAGATAAAAGCTCATTTAAGAACGACATGAACATGCTACATACGAAGCTGTTTATCAGTAAATATCTCCACTGAGATTAAGAAAAGCAGTAGCTTAATAAATTAAGTACTTCCTGTTATGGAATATTGTACTGGTAACTCCCCAAAAGAATCTGGATTGTGGTGAGGGAACAGAGAAAAAAGCTCATTTAGGAACGACATGAACATGCTGCATAGGTAGCTGTTTATCAGTAAATATCTCCACTGAGATTAAGAATAGCAGTAGCTTAATAAATTAAGTACTTCCTGGTATGGTTACTGTACTGGTAACTCCCCAAAAGAATCTGGATTGTGGTGAGGGAACAGAGAAAAAAGCTCATTTAGGACCTGCACTTACGAAGGGGGTAGGCAGCAGTATATCAGGGAGTAAACCTTCTGAGAATAAAAACAGCTGGAGCTTCTTAAGGTAATTACACAGGGGAAAGGATAATGTACTGGGAACTCCTCAGAAGAATCTGATTTGTGGTGAGGGGAGAGAGATAAAAGCTCATTTAGGAACGACATGAACATGCTGTGTAGGTAGCTGTTTATCAGTAAATATCTCCACTGATATTAAGAAAACCAGTAGCTTAATAAATTATGTACTTCCTGGTATGGTTACTGTACTGGTAACTCCACAAAACAATCTGGATTGTGGTGAGGGAACAGAGAAAAAAGCTCATTTAGGACCTGCACTTACGAAGGGGGTAGGCAGTTTATATCAGGGAGTAAAACTTCTGAGAATAAAAACAGCTGGAGCTTGTTAAGGTAATTACACAGGGGAAAGGATAATGTACTGGGAAATCCTCAGAAGAATCTGATTTGTGATGAGGGGAGAGAGATAAAAGCTCATTTAGGAACGACATGAACATGCTGCGTACGTAGCTGTTTATCAGTTAATATCTCCACTGAGATTAAGAAAAGCAGTAGCTTAATAAATTAAGTAATTCCTGGTATGGTTCCTGTACGGGTAACTCCCAAAAAGAATCTGGTTTGTGGTGAGGGAACAGAGAAAAAAGCTCATTTAGGACCTGCACTTACGAAGGGGGTAGGCAGCTGTATATCAGGGAGTAAACCTTCTGAGAATAAAAACAGCAGGAGCTTGTTAAGGTAATTACACAGGGGAAAGGATAATGTACTGGGAAATCCTCAGAAGAATCTGACTTGTGATGAGGGGAGAGAGATAATAGCTCATTTAGGAACGACATGAACATGCTGCGTAGTTAGCTGTTTATCAGTAAATATCTCCACTGAGATTAAGAAAAGCAGTAGCTTAATAAATTAAGTACTTCCTGGTATGGTTACTGTACTGGTAACTCCCCAAAAGAATCTGGATTGTGGTGAGGGAACAGAGAAAAAATCTCATTTATGACCTGCACTTACTAAGGGGGTAGGCAGCTGTATATCAGGGAGTATAGCTTCTAAGAATAAAAACAGCTGGAGCTTGTTAAGGTAATTAAACAGGGGAAAGGATAATGTACTGGGAACTCCTCAGAAGAATCTGATTTGTGGTGAGGGGAGAGAGTTAAAAGCTCATTAAGGAACGACGTGAACATGCTGCATACGTAGCTGTTTATCCGTAAATATCTCCACAGATATTAAGAAAAGTAGCAGCTTAATGAATTAAGTACTTCCTGGTATGGATACTGTACTGGTAACTCCCCAAAAGAATCTGGATTGTGGTGAGGGAACAGAGAAAAAAGGTCATTTAGGAACGAAATGAACATGCTGCGTAGGTAGCTGTTTATCAGTAAATATCTCCACTGAGATTAAGAAAAGCAGTAGCTTAATAAATTAAGTACTTCCTGGTATGGTTACTGTACTGGTAACTCCCCAAAAGAATCTGGATTGTGGTGAGGGAACAGAGAAAAAAGCTCATTTAGGACCTGCGCTTACGAAGGGGGTAGGCAGCTGTATATCAGGGAGTAAACCTTCTGAGAATAAAAACAGCTGGGCCTTGTTAAGGTAATTACACATGGGAAAGGATAATGTACTGGGAACTCCTCCGAAGAATCTGATTTGTGGTGAGAGGAGAGAGATAAAAGCTCATTTAGGCACGACATGAACATGCTGCGTAGGTAGCTGTTTATCAGTAAATATCTCAACTGAGATTAAGAAAAGCAGTAGCTTAATAAATTAAGTACTTCCTGGTGTGGTTACTGTACTTCTAACTCCCCAAAAGAATCTGGATTGTGGTGAGGGAACAGAGAAAAAAGCTCATTTAGGACCTGCACTTACGAAGGGGGTAGGCAGCTGTATATCAGGGAGTAAACTTTCTGAGAATAAAACAGCTGGAGCTTGTTAAGGTAATTACACAGGGGAAAGGATAATGTACTGGGAACTCCTCAGAAGAATCTTATTTGTGGTGAGGGGAGAGAGATAAAAGCTCATTTAGGAACGACAGGAACATGCTGCATAGGTTTCAGTTTATCAGTAAATATCTCCACTGAGATTAAGAAAAGCAGTAGCTTAATAAATTAAGTACTTCCGGGTATGGTTACTGTACTGGTAACTCCCCAAAAGAATCTGGATTGTGGTGAGGGAACAGAGAAAAAAGTTCATTTAGGACCTGCACTTACGAAGGGGGTAGGCAGCTGTATATCAGGGAGTAAACCTTCTGAGAATAAAAACAGCTGGAGCTTGTTAAGGTAATTACACAGGGGAAAGGATAATGTACTGGGAACTCCTCAGAAGAATCTGATTTGTGGTGACGAGAGAGAGATAAAAGCTCCTTTAGGAACGACATGAACATGCTGCGTAGGTAGCTGTTTATCAGTAAATATCTCCACTGAGATTAAGAAAAGCAGTAGCTTAATAAATTAAGTACTTCCTGGTATGGTTATTCTACTGGTAACTCCCCTAAAGAATCTGGATTGTGGTGAGGGAACAGAGAAAAAAGCTCATTTAGGACCTGCACTTACGAAGGTTGTAGGCAGCTGTATATCATGGAGTAAATCATCTGAGAATAAAAATAGCTGGAGCTTGTTAAGGTAATTACACAGGGGAAAGGATAATGTACTGGGAACTCCTCAGAAGAATCTGAGTTGTGGTGAGCGGAGAGAGATAAAAGCTCATTTAGGAACGACATGAACATTCTGGGTACGTAGCTGTTTATCAGTAAATATCTCCACTGAGTTTAAGAAAAGCAGTAGCTTAATAAATTAAGTACTTCCTGGTATGGTTACTGTACTGGTAACTCCCCAAAAGAATCTGGATTGTGGTGAGGGAACAGAGAAAAAAGCTCATTTAGGACCTGCACTTACGAAGGGGTAGGCAGCTGTATATCAGGGAGTAAACCTTCTGAGAAGAAAAACAGCTGGAGCTTGTTAAGGTAATTACACAGGGGAAAGGATAATGTACTGGGAACTCCTCAGAAGAATCTGATTTGTGGTGAGGGGAGAGAGATAAAAGCTCATTTAGGAACGACATGAACATGCTGCTTAGGTAGCTGTTTATCAGTAAATATCTCCACTGAGATAAAGAAAAACAGTAGCTTAATAAATTAAGTACTTCCTGGTGTGGTTACTGTTCTGGTAACTTCCAAAAGAATCTGGATTGTGGTGAGGGAACAGAGAAAAAAGCTCATTTAGGACCTGCACATACGAAGGGGGTAGGCAGCTGTATATCAGGGAGTAAACCTTCTGAGAATAAAAACAGCTGGAGCTTGTTAAGGTAATTACACAGGGGAAAGGATAATGTACTGGGAACTCCTCAGAAGAATCTGATTTGTGGTGAGGGGAGAGAGATAAAAGCTCATTTAGGAACGACATGAACATGCTGCGTAGGTAGTTGTTTATCAGTAAATATCTCCACTGAGATTAAGAAAAGCAGTAGCTTAATAAATTATGTACTCCCTGGTATGGTTACTGAACTGGTAAATCCCCAAAAGAATCTGGATTGTGTTTAGGGAACAGAGAAAAAAGCTCATTTAGGACCTGCACTTACGAAGGGGTTAGGCAGCTGTATATCAGGGAGTAAACCTTCTGAGAATAAAAACAGCTGGAGCTTGTTAAGGTAATTACACAGGGGAAAGGATAATATACTGGGAACTCCTCAGAAGAATCTGATTTGTGGTGAGGGGAGAGAGATAAAAGCTCATTTAGGAAAGACATGAACATGCTGCGTACGTAGCTGTTTATCAGTAAATATCTCCAATGAGATTAAGAAAAGCAGGGCTGGGATATGGCCTAGTGGCTAGAGTGCCTGCCTCATATACATGAGGCCCTGGGTTCGATTCTCCAGCACCACATATACAGAAAATGTCCAGAAGTGGCGCTGTGGCTCAAGTGGCAGAGTGCTAGCCTTGAGCCAAAAGAAGCCAGGGACAGTGCTCAGGCCCTGAGTCCAAGCCCCAGAACAGGCCAAAAAAAAAAAAAAAAGAAAAAAGAAAAGCAGTAGCTTAATAAATTAAGTACTTCCTGGTATGGTTACTGTACTGGTAACTCCCCAAAAGAATTTGGATCGGGGTGAGGGAACAGAGAAAAAAGCTCATTTAGGACCTGCACTTACGAAGGGGGTAGGCAGCTGTATATCAGGGAGTAAACCTTCTGAGAATAAAAACAGCTGGAGCTTGTTAAGGTAATTACACAGGGGAAAGGATAATGTCCTGGGAACTCCTCAGAAGAATCTGATTTGTGGTGAGTGGAGAGAGATAAAAGCTCATTTATGAAAGACATGAACATGCTGCTTACGTAGCTGTTTATCAGTAAATATCTCCACTGAGATTAAGAAAAGCAGTAGCTTAATAAATTAAGTACTTCCTGGTACGGTTACTGTACTGGTAACTCCCCAAAAGAATCTGGATTGTGGTGAGGGAACAGAGAAAAATCTCATTTATGACCTGCACTTACGAATTGGGTAGGCAGCTGTATATCAGGGAGTAAACCTTCTGAGAATAAAAACAGCTGGAGCTTGTTAAGGTAATTACACAGGGGAAAGGATAATGTACTGGGAACTCCTCAGAAGAATCTGATTTGTGGTGAGGGGAGAGAGATAAAAGCACATTTAGGAACGCCATGAATATGCTGCGTAAGTAGCTGTTTTTCAGTAAATATCACCACTGAAATAAAGAAAAGCAGCAGCTTAATAAATTAAGTAATTCCTGGTATGGTTACTGTACTGGTAACTCCCCAAAAGAATCTGGATTGTGGTGAGGGAACAGAGAAAAAAGCTCATTTAGGACCTGCACTTACGAAGGGGGTAGGCAGCTGTATATCAGGGAGTAAACCTTATGAATATAAACAGCTGGAGCTTCCTAAGGTAATTACACAGGGGAAAGGATAATGTACTGGGAACTCCTCAGAAAAATCTGATTTGTGGTGAGGGGAGAGAGGTAAAAGCTCATTTAGGAACGACATGAACATGCTGCATAGGTAACCTTTTATCAGTAAATATCTCCACTGAGATTAAGAAAAGCAGGGCTGGGGATATGGCCTAGTGGCAAGAGTGCCTGCCTCATATACATGAGGCCCTGGGTTCTATTCTCCAGCACCACATATACAGAAAATGGCCAGAAGTGGCGCTGAGGCTCAAGTGGCAGAGTGCTAGCCTTGAGCAAAAGAAGCCAGGGACAGTGCTCAGGCCCTGAGTCCAAGCCCCAGAACCGGCCAAAAAAAAAAAAAAAAAGAAAAGAAAAGCAGTAGCTTAATAAATTAAGTACTTCCTGGTATGGTTACTGTACTGGTAACTCCCCAAAAGAATCTGGATCGGGGTGAGGGAACAGAGAAAAAAGCTCATTTAGGACCTGCACTTACGAAGGGGGTAGGCAGCTGTATATCAGGGAGTAAACCTTCTGAGAATAAAAACAGCTGGAGCTTGTTAAGGTAATTACACAGGGGAAAGGATAATGTCCTGGGAACTCCTCAGAAGAATCTGATTTGTGGTGAGGGGAGAGAGATAAAAGCTCATTTAGGAAAGACATGAACATGCTGCTTACGTAGCTGTTTATCAGTAAATATCTCCACTGAGATTAAGAAAAGCAGTAGCTTAATAAATTAAGTACTTCCTGGTACGGTTACTGTACTGGTAACTCCCCAAAAGAATCTGGATTGTGGTGAGGGAACAGAGAAAAATCTCATTTATGACCTGCTTTTACGAATTGGGTAGGCAGCTGTATATCAGGGAGTAAACCTTCTGAGAATAAAAACAGCTGGAGCTTGTTAAGGTAATTACACAGGGGAAAGGATAATGTACTGGGAACTCCTCAGAAGAATCTGATTTGTGGTGAGGGGAGAGAGATAAAAGCACATTTAGGAACGCCATGAATATGCTGCGTAAGTAGCTGTTTTTCAGTAAATATCACCACTGAAATAAAGAAAAGCAGCAGCTTAATAAATTAAGTACTTCCTGGTATGGTTACTGTACTGGTAACTCCCCAAAAGAATCTGGATTGTGGTGAGGGAACAGAGAAACAAGCTCATTTAGGACCTGCACTTACGAAGGGGGTAGGCAGCTGTATATCAGGGAGTAAACCTTCTGAGAATATAAACAGCTGGAGCTTCCTAAGGTAATTACACAGGGGAAAGGATAATGTACTGGGAACTCCTCAGAAAAATCTGATTTGTGGTGAGGGGAGAGAGATAAAAGCTCATTTAGGAACGACATGAACATGCTGCATAGGTAACCTTTTATCAGTAAATATCTCCACTGAGATTAAGAAAAGCAGGGCTGGGGATATGGCCTAGTGGCAAGAGTGCCTGCCTCATATACATGAGGCCCTGGGTTCTATTCTCCAGCACCACATATACAGAAAATGGCCAGAAGTGGCGCTGAGGCTCAAGTGGCAGAGTGCTAGCCTTGAGCAAAAAGAAGCCAGGGACAGTGCTCAGGCCCTGAGTCCAAGCCCCAGAACCGGCCAAAAAAAAAAAAATAAAAGCAGTAGCTTAATAAATTAAGTACTTCCTGGTATGGTTACTGTACTGGTAACTCCCCAAAAGAATCTGGATTGTGGTGAGGGAACAGAGAAAAGCTCATTTAGGACCTGCACTTACGAAAGGGGTAGGCAGCTGTATATCAGGGAGTAAACCTTCTGAGAATAAAAAACAGCTGGAGCTTGTTAAGGTAATTACACAGGGGAAAGGATAATGTACTGGGAACTCCTCAGAAGAATCTGATTTGTGGTGAGGGGAGAGAGATAAAAGCTCATTTATGAAAGACATGAACATGCTGCGTAGGTAGCTGTTTATCAGTAAATATCTCCACTGAGATTAAGAAAAGCAGTAACTTAATAAATTAAGTACTTCCCGGTATGGTTACTGTACTGTTAACTCCCCAAAAGAATCTGGATTGTGGTGAGGGAACGGAGAAAAAAGTTCATTTAGGACCTGCACTTACGAAGGGGGTAGGCAGCTGTATATCAGGGAGTAAACCTTCTGAGAATAAAAACAGCTGGAGCTTGTTAAGGTAATTACACAGGGGAAAGGATAATGTACTGGGAACTCCTCAGAAGAATCTGATTTGTGGTGAGGGGAGAGAGATAAAAGCTCATATAGGAAAGACATGAACATGCTGCGTAGGTAGCTGTTTATCAGTAAATATCTCCACTGAGATTAAGAAAAGCAGTAGCTTAATAAATTAAGTACTTCCTGGTATGGTTACTGTACTGATAACTCCCCAAAAGAATCTGGATTGTGGTGAGGGAACAGAGAAAAATCTCATTTATGACCTGCACTTACGAATTGGGTAGGCAGCTGTATATCAGGGAGTAAACCTTCTGAGAATAAAAACAGCTGGAGCTTGTTAAGGTAATTACACAGGGGAAAGGATAATGTACTGGGAACTCCTCAGAAGAATCTGATTTGTGGTGAGGGGAGAGAGATAAAAGCACATTAGGAACGCCATGAATATGCTGCGTAAGTAGCTGTTTTTCAGTAAATATCACCACTGAAATAAAGAAAAGCAGCAGCTTAATAAATTAAGTAATTCCTGGTATGGTTACTGTACTGGTAACTCCCCAAAAGAATCTGGATTGTGGTGAGGGAACAGAGAAAAAAGCTCATTTAGGACCTGCACTTACGAAGGGGGTAGGCAGCTGTATATCAGGGAGTAAACCTTATGAATATAAACAGCTGGAGCTTCCTAAGGTAATTACACAGGGGAAAGGATAATGTACTGGGAACTCCTCAGAAAAATCTGATTTGTGGTGAGGGGAGAGAGATAAAAGCTCATTTAGGAACGACATGAACATGCTGCATAGGTAACCTTTTATCAGTAAATATCTCCACTGAGATTAAGAAAAGCAGGGCTTGGGATATGGCCTAGTGGCAAGAGTGCCTGCCTCATATACATGAGGCCCTGGGTTCTATTCTCACAGCACCACATATACAGAAAATGGCCAGAAGTGGCGCTGAGGCTCAAGTGGCAGAGTGCTAGCCTTGAGCAAAAAGAAGCCAGGGGACAGTGCTCAGGCCCTGAGTCCAAGGCCCCAGAACCGGCCAAAAAAAAAAAAATAAAAGCAGTAGCTTAATAATTAAGTACTTCCTGGTATGGTTACTGTACTGGTAACTCCCCAAAAGAATCTGGATTGTGGTGAGGGAACAGAGAAAAGCTCATTTAGGACCTGCACTTACGAAAGGGGTAGGCAGCTGTATATCAGGGAGTAAACCTTCTGAGAATAAAAACAGCTGGAGCTTGTTAAGGTAATTACACAGGGGAAAGGATAATGTACTGGGAACTCCTCAGAAGAATCTGATTTGTGGTGAGGGGAGAGAGATAAAAGCTCATTTATGAAAGACATGAACATGCTGCGTAGGTAGCTGTTTATCAGTAAATATCTCCACTGAGATTAAGAAAAGCAGTAACTTAATAAATTAAGTACTTCCCGGTATGGTTACTGTACTGTTAACTCCCCAAAAGAATCTGGATTGTGGTGAGGGAACAGAGAAAAAAGCTCATTTAGGACCCTGCACTTACGGAAAGGGGTAGGCAGCTGTATATCAGGGAATAACCTTCTGAGAATAAAAACAGCTAGAGCTTGTTTAGGTAATTACACAGTGGGAAAGGATAATGTACTGGGAACTCCTCAGAAGAATCTGATTTGTGGTGAGGGGAGAGAGATAAAAGCTCATTTAGGAACGACATGAACATGCTGCGTACGTAGCTGTTTTTCAGTAAATATCACCACTGCAATAAAGAAAAGCAGCAGCTTAATAAATTAAGTAATTCCTGGTATGGTTACTGTACTGGTAACTCCCCAAAAGAATCTGGATTGTGGTGAGGGAACAGAGAAAAAAGCTCATTAGGACCTGCACTTACGAAGGGGGTAGGCAGCTGTATATCAGGGAGTAAACCTTATGAATATAAACAGCTGGAGCTTCCTAAGGTAATTACACAGGGGAAAGGATAATGTACTGGGAACTCCTCAGAAAAATCTGATTTGTGGTGAGGGGAGAGAGATAAAAGCTCATTTAGGAACGACATGAACATGCTGCATAGTAACCTTTTATCAGTAAATATCTCCACTGAGATTAAGAAAAGCAGGGCTGGGGATATGGCCTAGTGGCAAGAGTGCCTGCCCTCATATACATGAGGCCCTGGGTTCTATTCTCCAGCACCACATATACAGAAAATGGCCAGAAGTGGCGCTGAGGCTCAAGTGGCAGAGTGCTAGCCTTGAGCAAAAAGAAGCCAGGGGACAGTGCTCAGGCCCTGAGTCCAAGCCCCAGAACCGGCCAAAAAAAAAAAAAAAAAAAGAAAAGAAAAGCAGTAGCTTAATAAATTAAGTACTTCCTGGTAAGGTTACTGTACTGGTAACTCCCCAAAAGAATCTGGATCGGGGTGAGGGAACAGAGAAAAAAGCTCATTTAGGACCTGCACTTACGAAGGGGGTAGGCAGCTGTATATCAGGGAGTAAAACCTTCTGAGAATAAAAACAGCTGGAGCTTGTTAAGGTAATTACACAGGGGAAAGGATAATGTCCTGGGAACCTCCTCAGAAGAATCTGATTTGTGGTGAGGGGAGAGAGATAAAAAGCTCATTTAGGAAAGACATGAACATGCTGCTTACGTAGCTGTTTATCAGTAAATATCTCCACTGAGATTAAGAAAAGCAGTAGCTTAATAAATAAGTACTTCCTGGTACGGTTACTGTACTGGTAACTCCCCAAAAGAATCTGGATTGTGGTGAGGGAACAGAGAAAAATCTCATTTATGACCTGCACTTACGAATTGGGTAGGCAGCTGTATATCAGGGAGTAAACCTTCTGAGAATAAAAACAGCTGGAGCTTGTTAAGGTAATTACACAGGGGAAAGGATAATGTACTGGGAACTCCCTCAGAAGAATCTGATTTGTGGTGAGGGGAGAGAGATAAAAGCACATTTAGGAACGCCATGAATATGCTGCGTAAGTAGCTGTTTTTCAGTAAATATCACCACTGAAATAAAGAAAAGCAGCAGCTTAATAAATTAAGTACTTCCTGGTATGGTTACTGTACTGGTAACTCCCCAAAAGAATCTGGATTGTGGTGAGGGAACAGAGAAACAAGCTCATTTAGGACCTGCACTTACGAAGGGGGTAGGCAGCTGTATATCAGGGAGTAAACTCTTCTGAGAATATAAACAGCTGGAGCTTCCTAAGGTAATTACACAGGGGAAAGGATAATGTACTGGGGAAACTCCTCAGAAAAATCTGATTTGTGGTGAGGGGAGAGAGATAAAAGCTCATTTAGGAACGACATGAACATGCTGCATAGGTAACCTTTTATCAGTAAATATCTCCACTGAGATTAAGAAAAGCAGGGCCTGGGGATATGGCCTAGTGGCAAGAGTGCCTGCCTCATATACATGAGGCCCTGGGTTCTATTCTCCAGCACCACATATACAGAAAATGGCCAGAAGTGGCGCTGAGGCTCAAGTGGCAGAGTGCTAGCCTTGAGCAAAAAGAAGCCAGGGACAGTGCTCAGGCCCTGAGTCCAAGCCCCAGAACCGGCCAAAAAAAAAAAAATAAAAGCAGTAGCTTAATAAATTAAGTACTTCCTGGTATGGTTACTGTACTGGTAACTCCCCAAAAGAATCTGGATTGTGGTGAGGGAACAGAGAAAAGCTCATTTAGGACCTGCACTTACGAAAGGGGTAGGCAGCTGTATATCAGGGAGTAAACCTTCTGAGAATAAAAACAGCTGGAGCTTGTTAAGGTAATTACACAGGGGAAAGGATAATGTACTGGGAACTCCTCAGAAGAATCTGATTTGTGGTGAGGGGAGAGAGATAAAAGCTCATTTATGAAAGACATGAACATGCTGCGTAGGTAGCTGTTTATCAGTAAATATCTCCACTGAGATTAAGAAAAGCAGTAACTTAATAAATTAAGTACTTCCCGGTATGGTTACTGTACTGTTAACTCCCCAAAAGAATCTGGATTGTGGTGAGGGAACAGAGAAAAAAGCTCATTTAGGACCTGCACTTACGAAAGGGGTAGGCAGCTGTATATCAGGGAATAAACCTTCTGAGAATAAAAAACAGCTAGAGCTTGTTTAGGTAATTACACAGTGGAAGGATAATGTACTGGGAACTCCTCAGAAGAATCTGATTTGTGGTGAGGGGAGAGAGATAAAAGCTCATTTAGGAAACGACATGAACATGCTGCGTACGTAGCTGTTTATCAGTAAATATCTCCACTGAGATTAAGAAAAGCAGTAGCTTAATAAATTAAGAACTTCGTGGTATGGTTACTCTACTGGTAACTCCCCAAAAGAATCTGGATTGTGGTGAGGGAACAGAGAAAAAAGTTCATTTAGGACCTGCACTTACGAAGGGGGTAGGCAGCTGTATATCAGGGAGTAAAACTTACTGAGAATAAAAACAGCTGGAGCTTGTTAAGGTAATTACACAGGGGAAAGGATAATGTACTGGGAAACTCCTCAGAAGAATCTGATTTGTGGTGAGGGGAGAGAGATAAAAGCTCATATAGGAACGACATGAAACATGCTGCGTAGGTAGCTGTTTATCAGTAAATATCTCCACTGAGATTAAGAAAAGCAGTAGCTTAATAAATTAAGTACTTCCTGGTATGGTTACTGTACTGATAACTCCCCAAAAGAAATCTGGATTGTGGTGAGGGAACAGAGAAAAATCTCATTTATGACCTGCACTTACGAATTGGGTAGGCAGCTGTATATCAGGGAGTAAACCTTCTGAGAATAAAAACAGCTGGAGCTTGTTAAGGTAATTACACAGGGGAAAGGATAATGTACTGGGAACTCCTCAGAAGAATCTGATTTGTGGTGAGGGGAGAGAGATAAAAGCACATTTAGGAACGCCATGAATATGCTGCGTAAGTAGCTGTTTTTCAGTAAATATCACCACTGAAATAAAGAAAAGCAGCAGCTTAATAAATTAAGTAATTCCTGGTATGGTTACTGTACTGGTAACTCCCCAAAAGAATCTGGATTTGTGGAGTGAGGGAACAGAGAAAAAAAGCTCATTTAGGACCTGCACTTACGAAGGGGGTAGGCAGCTGTATATCAGGGAGTAAACCTTATGAATATAAACAGCTGGAGCTTCCTAAGGTAATTACACAGGGGAAAGGATAATGTACTGGGAACTCCTCAGAAAAATCTGATTTGTGGTGAGGGGAGAGAGATAAAAGCTCATTTAGGAACGACATGAACATGCTGCATAGGTAACCTTTTATCAGTAAATATCTCCACTGAGATTAAGAAAGCAGGGCTGGGGATATGGCCTAGTGGCAAGAGTGCCTGCCTCATATACATGAGGGCCCTGGGTTCTATTCTCCAGCACCACATATACAGAAAATGGCCAGAAGTGGCGCTGAGGCTCAAGTGGCAGAGTGCTAGCCTTGAGCAAAAAGAAGCCAGGGACAGTGCTCAGGCCCTGAGTCCAAGCCCCAGAACCGGCCAAAAAAAAAAAATAAAAGCAGTAGCTTAATAAATTAAGTACTTCCTGGTATGGTTACTGTACTGGTAACTCCCCAAAAGAATCTGGATTGTGGTGAGGGAACAGAGAAAAGCTCATTTAGGACCTGCACTTACGAAAGGGGTAGGCAGCTGTATATCAGGGAGTAAACCTTCTGAGAATAAAAACAGCTGGAGCTTGTTAAGGTAATTACACAGGGGAAAGGATAATGTACTGGGAACTCCTCAGAAGAATCTGATTTGTGGTGAGGGGAGAGAGATAAAAGCTCATTTATGAAAGACATGAACATGCTGCGTAGGTAGCTGTTTATCAGTAAATATCTCCACTGAGATTAAGAAAAGCAGTAACTTAATAAATTAAGTACTTCCCGGTATGGTTACTGTACTGTTAACTCCCCAAAAGAATCTGGATTGTGGTGAGGGAACAGAGAAAAAAGCTCATTTAGGACCTGCACTTACGAAAGGGGTAGGCTGCTGTATATCAGGAATAAACCTTCTGAGAATAAAAACAGCTAGAGCTTGTTTAGGTAATTACACAGTGGAAAGGATAATGTACTGGGAACTCCTCAGAAGAATCTGATTTGTGGTGAGGGGAGAGAGATAAAAGCTCATTTAGGAACGACATGAACATGCTGCGTACGTAGCTGTTTATCAGTAAATATCTCCACTGAGATTAAGAAAAGCAGTAGCTTAATAAATTAAGAACTTCCTGGTATGGTTACTCTACTGGTAACTCCCCAAAAGAATCTGGATTGTGGTGAGGGAACAGAGAAAAAAGTTCATTTAGGACCTGCACTTACGAAGGGGGTAGGCAGCTGTATATCAGGGAGTAAACCTTCTGAGAATAAAAACAGCTGGAGCTTGTTAAGGTAATTACACAGGGGAAAGGATAATGTACTGGGAACTCCTCAGAAGAATCTGATTTGTGGTGAGGGGAGAGAGATAAAAGCTCATATAGGAACGACATGAACATGCTGCGTAGGTAGCTGTTTATCAGTAAATATCTCCACTGAGATTAAGAAAAGCAGTAGCTTAATAAATTAAGTACTTCCTGGTATGGTTACTGTACTGATAACTCCCCAAAAGAATCTGGATTGTGGTGAGGGAACAGAGAAAAATCTCATTTATGACCTGCACTTACGAATTGGGTAGGCAGCTGTATATCAGGGAGTAAACCTTCTGAGAATAAAAACAGCTGGAGCTTGTTAAGGTAATTACACAGGGGAAAGGATAATGTACTGGGAACTCCTCAGAAGAATCTGATTTGTGGTGAGGGGAGAGAGATAAAAGCACATTTAGGAACGCCATGAATATGCTGCGTAAGTAGCTGTTTTTCAGTAAATATCACCACTGAAATAAAGAAAAGCAGCTGCTTAATAAATTAAGTAATTCCTGGTATGGTTACTGTACTGGTAACTCCCCAAAAGAATCTGGATTGTGGTGAGGGAACAGAGAAAAAAGCTCATTTAGGACCTGCACTTACGAAGGGGGTAGGCAGCTGTATATCAGGGAGTAAACCTTATGAATATAAACAGCTGGAGCTTCCTAAGGTAATTACACAGGGGAAAGGATAATGTACTGGGAACTCCTCAGAAAAATCTGATTTGTGGTGAGGGGAGAGAGATAAAAGCTCATTTAGGAACGACATGAACATGCTGCATAGGGTAACCTTTTATCAGTAAATATCTCCACTGAGATTAAGAAAAGCAGGGCTGGGGATATGGCCTAGTGGCAAGAGTGCCTGCCTCATATACATGAGGCCCTGGGTTCTATTCTCCAGCACCACATATACAGAAAATGGCCAGAAGTGGCGCTGAGGCTCAAGTGGCAGAGTGCTAGCCTTGAGCAAAAAGAAGCCAGGGACAGTGCTCAGGCCCTGAGTCCAAGCCCCAGAACCGGCCAAAAAAAAAAAAAGAAAAGAAAAGAAAAGCAGTAGCTTAATAAATTAAGTACTTCCTGGTATGGTTACTGTACTGGTAACTCCCCAAAAGAATCTGGATCGGGGTGAGGGAACAGAGAAAAAAGCTCATTTAGGACCTGCACTTACGAAGGGGGTAGGCAGCTGTATATCAGGGAGTAAACCTTCTGAGAATAAAAACAGCTGGAGCTTGTTAAGGTAATTACACAGGGGAAAGGATAATGTCCTGGGAACTCCTCAGAAGAATCTGATTTGTGGTGAGGGGAGAGAGATAAAAGCTCATTTAGGAAAGACATGAACATGCTGCTTACGTAGCTGTTTATCAGTAAATATCTCCACTGAGATTAAGAAAAGCAGTAGCTTAATAAATTAAGTACTTCCTGGTACGGTTACTGTACTGGTAACTCCCCAAAAGAATCTGGATTGTGGTGAGGGAACAGAGAAAAATCTCATTTATGACCTGCACTTACGAATTGGGTAGGCAGCTGTATATCAGGGAGTAAACCTTCTGAGAATAAAAACAGCTGGAGCTTGTTAAGGTAATTACACAGGGGAAAGGATAATGTACTGGGAACTCCTCAGAAGAATCTGATTTGTGGTGAGGGGAGAGAGATAAAAGCACATTTAGGAACGCCATGAATATGCTGCGTAAGTAGCTGTTTTTCAGTAAATATCACCACTGAAATAAAGAAAAGCAGCAGCTTAATAAATTAAGTACTTCCTGGTATGGTTACTGTACTGGTAACTCCCCAAAAGAATCTGGATTGTGGTGAGGGAACAGAGAAACAAGCTCATTTAGGACCTGCACTTACGAAGGGGGTAGGCAGCTGTATATCAGGGAGTAAACCTTCTGAGAATATAAACAGCTGGAGCTTCCTAAGGTAATTACACAGGGGAAAGGATAATG
>NW_025957301.1:0-31706 GCF_023159225.1 Perognathus longimembris pacificus | reverse complement strand
TACTGATAAACAGCTACCTATGCAGCATGTTCATGTCGTTCGTAAATGAGCTTTTATCTCTCTCCACTCACCACAAATCAGATTCTTCTGAGGAGTTCCCAGTACATTATCCTTTCCCCTGTGTAATTACCTTAACAAGCTCCAGCTGTTTTATTCTCAGAAGTTTACTCCCTGATATACAGCTGCCTACCCCCTTCGTAAGTGCAGGTCCTGAATGAGCTTTTTTCTCTGTTCCCTCACCACAATCCAGATTCTTTTGGGGAGTTACCAGTACAGTAACCATACCAAGAAGTACTTAATTTATTAAGCTACTGCTTTTCTTAATCTCAGAGGAGATATTTTCTGATAAACAGCTACCTACGCAGTATGTTCATGTCGTTCCTAAATGAGCTTTTATCTCTCTCCCCCTCACCACAAATCAGATTCTTCTGAGGAGTTCCCAGTACATTATCCTTTCCCCTGTGTAATTACCTTAACAAGCTCCAGCTGTTTTTATTCTCAGAAGGTTTACTCCCTGATATACAGCTGCCTACCCCCTTCGTAAGTGCAGGTCCTAAATGAGCTTTTTTCTCTGTTCCCTCACCACAATCCAGATTCTTTTGGGGAGTTACCAGTACAGTAACCATACCAGGAAGTACTTAATTTATTTAGCTACTGCTTTTCTTAATCTCAGTGGAGATATTTACTGATAAACAGCTACCTACGCAGCATGTTCATGTCGTTCCTAAATGAGCTTTTATCTCTCTCACCTCACCACAAATCAGATTCTTCTGAGGAGTTCCCAGTACATTATCCTTTCCCCTGTGTAATTACCTTAACAAGCTCCAGTTGTTTTTATTCTCAGAAGGTTTACTCCCTGATATACAGCTGCCTACCCCCTTCGTAAGTGCAGGTCCTAAATCAGCATTTTTCTCTGTTCCCTCACCACAATCCAGATTCTTTTGGGGAGTTACCAGTACAGTAACCATACCAGGAAGTACTTAATTTATTTAGCTACTGCTTTTCTTAAACTCAGTGGAGATATTTACTGATAAACAGCTACCTACGCAGCATGATCATGTCGTTCATAAATGAGCTTTATCTCTCTCCCCTCACCACAAATCAGATTCTTCTGAGGAGTTCCCAGTACATTATCCTTTCCCCTTTGTAATTACCTTAACAAGCTCCAGCTGTTTTTATTCTCAGAAAGTTTACTCCCTGATATACAGCTGCCTACCCCTTTCGTAAGTGCAGGACCTAAATGAGCTTTTTTCTCTGTTCCCTCACCACAATCCAGATTCTTTTGGGGGAGTTACCAGTACAGTAACCATACCAGGAAGTACTTAATTTATTAAGCTACTGCTTTTCTTAATCTCAGTGGAGATATTTACTGATAAACAGCTACCTACGCAGCATGTTCATGTCGTTCCTAAATGAGCTTTTATCTCTCTCCCCTCACCACAAATCAGATTCTTCTGAGGAGTTCCCAGTATATTATCCTTTCCCCTGTGTAATTACCTTAACAAGCTCCAGCTGTTTTTATTCTCAGAAGGTTTACTCCCTGATATACAGCTGCCTACCCCCCTTCGTAAGTGCAGGTCCTAAATGAGCTTTTTTTCTCTGTTCCCTCACCACAATCCAGATTCTTTTGGGGAGTTACCAGTACAGTAACCATACCAGGAAGTACTTAATTTATTAAGCTACTGCTTTTCTTAATCTCAGTGGAGATATTTACTGATAAACAGCTACTTACGCAGCATGTTCATGTCGTTCCTAAATGAGCTTTTATCTCTCTCCCCTCACCACAAATCAGATTCTTCTGAGGAGTTCCCAGTACATTATCCTTTCCCCTGTGTAATTACCTTAACAAGCTCCAGCTGTTTTAATTCTCAGAAGGTTTACTCCCTGATATACAGCTGCCTACCCCTTCGTAAGTGCAGGTCCTAAATGAGCTTTTTTCTCTGTTCCCTCACCACAATCCAGATTCTTTTGGGGAGTTACCAGTACAGTAACCATACCAGGAAGTACTTAATTTATTAAGCTACTGCTTTTCTTAATCTCAGTGGAGATATTTACTGATAAACAGCTACCTACGCAGCATGTTCATGTCGTTCCTAAATGAGCTTTTATCTCTCTCCCCTCACCACAAATCAGATTCTTCTGAGGAGTTCCCAGTACATTATCCTTTCCCCTGTGTAATTACCTTAACAAGCTCCAGCTGTTTTTATTCTCAGAAGGTTTACTCCCTGATATACAGCTGCCTACCCCCTTCGTAAGTGCAGGTCCTAAATGATCTTTTTTCTCTGTTCCCTCACCACAATCCAGATTCTTTTGGGGAGTTACCAGTACAGTAACGATACCAGGAAGTTCTTAATTTATTAAGCTACTGCTTTTCTTAATCTCAGTGGAGATATTTACTGATAAACAGCTACCTACGCAGCATGTTCATGTCGTTCCTAAATGAGCTTTTATCTCTCTCCCCTCACCACAAATCAGATTCTTCTGAGGAGTTCCCAGTACATTATCCTTTCCCCTGTGCAATTACGTTAACAAGCTCCAGCTGTTTTTATTCTCAGAAGGTTTACTCCCTGATATACAGCTGCCTACCCCCTTCGTAAGTGCAGGTCCTGAATGAGCTTTTTTCTCTGTTCCCTCACCACAATCCAGATTCTTTTGGGGAGTTACCAGTACAGTAACCATACCAGGAAGTACTTAATTTATTAAGCTACTGCTTTTCTTAATCTCAGTGGAGATATTTACTGATAAACAGCTACCTACGCAGCATGTTCATGTCGTTCCTAAATGAGCTTTTATCTCTCTCCCCTCACCACAAATCAGATTCTTCTGAGGAGTTCCCAGTACATTATCCTTTCCCCTGTGTAATTACCTTAACAAGCTCCAGCTGTTTTTATTCTCAGAAGGTTTAGTCCCTGATATACAGCTGCCTACCCCCTTCGTAAGTGCAGGTCCTGAATAACCTTTTTTCTCTGTTCCCTCACCACAATACAGATTCTTTTGGGAGTTACCAGTACAGTAACCATACCAGAAGTACTTAATTTATTAAGCTACTGCTTTTCTTAATCTCAGTGGAGATATTTACTGATAAACAGCTACCTACGCAGCATGTTCATGTCGTTCCTAAATGAGCTTTTATCTCTCTCCCCTCACCACAAATCAGATTCTTCTGAGGAGTTCCAGTACATTATCCTTTCCCCTGTGTAATTACCTTAACAAGCTCCAGCTGTTTTTATTCTCAGAAGGTTTACTCCCAGATATACAGCTGCCTACCCCCTTCGTAAGTGCAGGTCCTGAATGAGCTTTTTTCTCTGTTCCCTCACCGCAATCCAGATTCTTTTGGGGAGTTACCAGTACAGTAACCATACCAGGAAATACTTAATTTATTAACCTACTGCTTTTCTTAATCTCAGTGGAGATATTTACTGATAAACAGCTACCTACACAGCATGTTCATGTCGTTCCTATATGAGCTTTTATCTCTCTCCCTCACCACAAATCAGATTCTTCTGAGGAGTTCCCAGTACATTATCCTTTCCCCTGTGTAATTACCTTAACAAGCTCCAGCTGTTTTTATTCTCAGAAGGTTTACTCCCTGATATACAGCTGCCTACCCCCTTCGTAAGTGCAGGTCCTAAATGAGCTTTTTTCTCTGTTCCCTCAGCACAATCCAGATTCTTTTTGGGAGTTACCAGTACAGTAACCATACCAGGAAGTTCTTAATTTATTAAGCTACTGCTTTTCTTAATCTCAGTGGAGATATTTACTGATAAACAGCTACCTACGCAGCATGTTCATGTCGTTCCTAAATGAGCTTTTATCTCTCTCCCCTCACCACAAATCAGATTCTTCTGAGGAGTTCCCAGTACATTATCCTTTCCCCTGTGTAATTACCTTAACAAGCTCCAGCTGTTTTTATTCTCAGAAGGTTTACTCCCTGATATACAGCTGCCTACCCCCTTCGTAAGTGCAGGTCCTAAATGAGCTTTTTTCTCTGTTCCCTCACCACAATCCAGATTCTTTTGGGGAGTTACCAGTACAGTAACCATACCAGGAAGTACTTAATTTATTAAGCTACTGCTTTTCTTAATCTCAGTGGAGATATTTACTGATAAACAGCTACCTACGCAGCATGTTCATGTCGTTCCTAAATGAGCTTTTATCTCTCTCCCCTCACCACAAATCAGATTCTTCTGAGGAGTTCCCAGTACATTATCCTTTCCCCTGTGTAATTACTTAACAAGCTCCAGCTGTTTTTATTCTCAGAAGGTTTACTCCCAGATATACAGCTGCCTACCCCCTTCGTAAGTGCAGGTCCTGAATGAGCTTTTTTCTCTGTTCCCTCACCGCAATCCAGATTCTTTTGGGGAGTTACCAGTACAGTAACCATACCAGGAAGTACTTAATTTATTAAGCTACTGCTTTTCTTAATCTCAGTGGAGATATTTACTGATAAACAGCTACATACGCAGCATGTTCATGTCGTTCCTAAATGAGCTTTTATCTCTCTCCCCTCACCACAAATCAGATTCTTCTGAGGAGTTCCCAGTACATTATCCTTTCCCCTGTGTAATTACCTTAACAAGCTCCAGCTGTTTTTATTCTCAGAAGGTTTACGCCCTGATATACAGCTGCCTACCCCCTTCGTAAGTGCAGGTCCTAAATGAGCTTTTTTCTCTGTTCCCTCACCACAATCCAGATTCTTTTGGGGAGTTACCAGTACAGTAACCATACCAGGAAGTACTTAATTTATTAAGCTACTGCTTTTCTTAATCTCAGTGGAGATATTTACTGATAAACAGCTACCTACGCAGCATGTTCATGTCGTTCCTAAATGAGCTTTATCTCTCTCCCTTCACCACAAATCAGATTCTTCTGAGGAGTTCCCAGTACATTATCCTTTCCCCTGTGTAATTACCTTAACAAGCTCCAGCTGTTTTTATTCTCAGAAGGTTTACTCCCTGATATACAGCTGCCTACCCCCTTCGTAAGTGCAGGTCCTGAATGAGCTTTTTTCTCTGTTCCCTCACCACAATCCAGATTCTTTTGGGAGTTACCAGTACAGTAACCATACCAGGAAGTACTTAATTTATTTAGCTACTGCTTTTCTTAATCTCAGTGGAGATATTTACTGATAAACAGCTACCTACGCAGCATGTTCATGTCGTTCCTAAATGAGCTTTTATCTCTCTCCCCTCACCACAAATCAGATTCTTCTGTGGAGTTCCCAGTACATTATCCTTTCCCCTGTATAATTACCTTAACAAGCTCCTGCTGTTTTTATTCTCAGAAGGTTTACTCCCTGATATACAGCTGCCTACCCCCTTCGTAAGTGCAGGTCCTGAATGAGCTTTTTTCTCTGTTCCCTCACCACAATCCAGATTCTATTGGGGAGTTACCAGTACAGTAACCATACCAAGAAGTACTTAATTTATTAAGATACTGCTTTTCTTAATCTCAGAGGAGATATTTTCTGATAAACAGCTACCTACGCAGTATGTTCATGTCGTTCTTAAATGAGCTTTTATCTCTCTCCCCTCACCACAATCAGAATCTTCTGAGGAGTTCCCAGTACATTATCCTTTCCCTGTGTAATTACCTTAACAAGCTCCAGCTGTTTTTATTCTCAGAAGGTTTACTCCCTGATATACAGCTGCCTACCACCTTCGTAAGTGCAGGTCCTAATGAGCTTTTTCTCTGTTCCCTCACCACAATCCAGATTCTTTTGGGGAGTTACCAGTACAGTAACCATACCAGGAAGTACTTAATTTATTTAGCTACTGCTTTTCTTAATCTCAGTTGAGATATTTACTGATAAACAGCTACCTACGCAGCATGTTCATGTCGTTCCTAAATGAGCATTTATCTCTCTCCCCTCACCAAAAATCAGATTCTTCTGAGGAGTTCCCAGTACATTATCCTTTCCCCTGTGTAATTACCTTAACAAGCTCCAGCTGTTTTTATTCTCAAAAGGTTTACTCCCTGATATACAGCTGCCTACCCCCTTCGTAAGTGCAGGTCCTAAATGAGCTTTTTTCTCTGTTCCCTCACCACAATCCAGATTCTTTTGGGGAGTTACCAGTACAGTAACCATACCAGGAAGTACTTAATTTATTAAGCTACTGCTTTTCTTAATCTCATTGGAGATATTTACTGATAAACAGCTACCTACGCAGCACGTTCATGTCGTTCATAAATGAGCTTTTATCTCTCTCCCCTCACCACAAATCAGATTCTTCTGAGGAGTTCCCAGTACATTATCCTTTCCCCTGTGTAATTACCTTAACAAGCTCCAGCTGTTTTTATTCTCAGAAGGTTTACTCCTGATATACAGCTGCCTACCCCCTTCGTAAGTGCAGGTCCTAAATGAGCTTTTTCTCTGTTCCCTCACCACAATCCAGATTCTTTTGGGGAGTTACCAGTACAGTAACCATACCAGGAAGTACTTAATTTATTTAGCTACTGCTTTTCTTAATCTCAGTTGAGATATTTACTGATAAACAGCTACCTACGCAGCATGTTCATGTCGTTCCTAAATGAGCATTTATCTCTCTCCCCTCACCAAAAATCAGATTCTTCTGAGGAGTTCCCAGTACATTATCCTTTCCCCTGTGTAATTACCTTAACAAGCTCCAGCTGTTTTTATTCTCAAAAGGTTTACCTCCCTGATATACAGCTGCCTACCCCCTTCGTAAGTGCAGGTCCTAAATGAGCTTTTTTCTCTGTTCCCTCACCACAATCCAGATTCTTTTGGGGAGTTACCAGTACAGTAACCATACCAGGAAGTACTTAATTTATTAAGCTACTGCTTTTCTTAATCTCATTGGAGATATTTACTGATAAACAGCTACCTACGCAGCACGTTCATGTCGTTCATAAATGAGCTTTTATCTCTCTCCCCTCACCACAAATCAGATTCTTCTGAGGAGTTCCCAGTACATTATCCTTTCCCCTGTGTAATTACCTTAACAAGCTCCAGCTGTTTTTATTCTCAGAAGGTTTACTCCCTGATATACAGCTGCCTACCCCCTTCGTAAGTGCAGGTCCTAAATGAGCTTTTTCTCTGTTCCCTCACCACAATCCAGATTCTTTTGGGGAGTTACCAGTACAGTAACCATACCAGGAAGTACTTAATTTATTTAGCTACTGCTTTTCTTAATCTCAGTTGAGATATTTACTGATAAACAGCTACCTACGCAGCATGTTCATGTCGTTCCTAAATGAGCATTTATCTCTCTCCCCTCACCAAAAATCAGATTCTTCTGAGGAGTTCCCAGTACATTATCCTTTCCCCTGTGTAATTACCTTAACAAGCTCCAGCTGTTTTTATTCTCAAAAGGTTTACTCCCTGATATACAGCTGCCTACCCCTTCGTAAGTGCAGGTCCTAAATGAGCTTTTTTCTCTGTTCCCTCACCACAATCCAGATTCTTTTGGGGAGTTACCAGTACAGTAACCATACCAGGAAGTACTTAATTTATTAAGCTACTGCTTTTCTTAATCTCATTGGAGATATTTACTGATAAACAGCTACCTACGCAGCACGTTCATGTCGTTCATAAATGAGCTTTTATCTCTCTCCCCTCACCACAAATCAGATTCTTCTGAGGAGTTCCCAGTACATTATCCTTTCCCCTGTGTAATTACCTTAACAAGCTCCAGCTGTTTTTATTCTCAGAAGGTTTACTCCCTGATATACAGCTGCCTACCCCCTTCGTAAGTGCAGGTCCTAAATGAGCTTTTTTCTCTGTTCCCTCACCACAATCCAGATTCTTTTGGGGAGTTACCAGTACAGTAACCATACCAGGAAGTACTTAATTTATTTAGCTACTGCTTTTCTTAATCTCAGTGGAGATATTTACTGATAAACAGCTACCTACGCAGCATGTTCATGTCGTTCCTAAATGAGCTTTTATCTCTCTCCCCTCACCACAAATCAGATTCTTCTGTGGAGTTCCCAGTACATTATCCTTTCCCCTGTGTAATTACCTTAACAAGCTCCAGCTGTTTTTATTCTCAGAAGGTTTACTCCCTGATATACAGCTGCCTACCCCCTTCGTAAGTGCAGGTCCTAAATGAGCTTTTTTTCTCTGTTCCCTCACCACAATCCAGATTCTTTTGGGGAGTTACCAGTACAGTAACCATACCAGGAAGTACTTAATTTATTAAGCTACTGCTTTTCTTAATCTCAGTGGAGATATTTACTGATAAACAGCTACCTACGCAGCATGTTCCTGTCGTTCCTAAATGAGCTTTTATCTCTCTCCCCTCACCACAAATCAGATTCTTCTGAGGTGTTCCCAGTACATTATCCTTTCCCCTGTGTAATTACCTTAACAAGCTCCAGCTGTTTTTATTCTCAGAAGGTTTACTCCCTGATATACAGCTGCCTACCCCCTTCGTAAGTGCAGGTCCTGAACGAGCTTTTTTCTCTGTTCCCTCACCACAATCCAGATTCTATTGGGGAGTTACCAGTACAGTAACCATACCAAGAAGTACTTAATTTATTAAGATACTGCTTTTCTTAATCTCAGAGGAGATATTTTCTGATACACAACTACCTACGCAGTATGTTCATGTCGTTCTTAAATGAGCTTTTATCTCTCTCCCCTCACCACAAATCAGATTCTTCTGAGGAGTTCCCAGTACATTATCCTTTCCCCTGTGTAATTACCTTAACAAGGTCCAGCTGTTTTTATTCTCAGAAGGTTTACTCCCTGATATACAGCTGCCTACCCCCTTCGTAAGTGCAGGTCCTAAATGAGCTTTTTCTCTGTTCCCTCACCACAATCCAGATTCTTTTGGGGAGTTACCAGTACAGTAACCATACCAGGAAGTACTTAATTTATTTAGCTACTGCTTTTCTTAATCTTAGTGGAGATATTTACTGATAAACAGCTACCTACGCAGCATGTTCATGTCGTTCCTAAATGAGCATTTATCTCTCTCCCCTCACCACAAATCAGATTCTTCTGAGGAGTTCCCAGTACATTATCCTTTCCCCTGTGTAATTACCTTAACAAGCTCCAGCTGTTTTTATTCTCAAAAGGTTTACTCCCTGATATACAGCTGCCTACCCCCTTCGTAAGTGCAGGTCCTAAATGAGCTTTTTTCTCTGTTCCCTCACCACAATCCAGATTCTTTTGGGGAGTTACCAGTACAGTAACCATACCAGGAAGTACTTAATTTATTAAGCTACTGCTTTTCTTAATCTCATTGGAGATATTTACTGATAAACAGCTACCTACGCAGCACGTTCATGTCGTTCATAAATGAGCTTTTATCTCTCTCCCCTCACCACAAATCAGATTCTTCTGAGG
This sequence comes from Perognathus longimembris pacificus, assembly GCF_023159225.1. Taxonomy (NCBI): domain Eukaryota; kingdom Metazoa; phylum Chordata; class Mammalia; order Rodentia; family Heteromyidae; genus Perognathus; species Perognathus longimembris. Next base: position 22,393 of record NW_025957301.1, on the reverse strand, counting down.
AGTTCCCAGTACATTATCCTTTCCCCTGTGTAATTACCTTAACAAGCTCCAGCTGTTTTTATTCTCAGAAGGTTTACTCCCTGATATACAGCTTTCTACCCCCTTCGTAAGTGCAGGTCCTAAATGAGCTTTTTTCTCTGTTCCCTCAGCACAATCCAGATTCTTTTGGGGAGTTACCAGTACAGTAACCATACCAGGAAGTTCTTAATTTATTAAGCTACTGCTTTTCTTAATCTCAGTGGAGATATTTACTGATAAACAGCTACCTACGCAGCATGTTCATGTCGTTCCTAAATGAGCTTTTATCTCTCTCCCCTCACCACAAATCAGATTCTTCTGAGGAGTTCCCAGTACATTATCCTTTCCCCTGTGTAATTACCTTAAGAAGCTCCAGCTGTTTTTATTCTCAGAAGGTTTACTCCCTGATGTACAGCTGCCTACCCCCTTCGTAAGTGCAGGTCCTGAATGAGCTTTTTTCTCTGTTCCCTCACCACAATCCAGATTCTTTTGGGGAGTTACCAGTACAGTAACCATACCAGGAAGTACTTAATTTATTAAGCTACTGCTTTTCTTAATCTCAGTGGAGATATTTACTGATAAACATCTACCTACGCAGCATGTTCATGTCGTTCCTAAATGAGCTTTTATCTCTCTCCCCTCACCACAAATCAGATTCTTCTGAGGAGTTCCCAGTACATTATCCTTTCCCCTGTGTAATTACCTTAACAAGCTCCAGCTGTTTTTATTCTCAGAAGGTTTACTCCCTGATATACAGCTGCCTACCCCCTTCGTAAGTGCAGGTCCTACATGAGCTTTTTTCTCTGTTCCCTCACCACAATCCAGATTCTTTTGGGGAGTTACCAGTACAGTAACCATACCAGGAAGTACTCAATTTATTAAGCTACTGCTTTTCTTAATCTCAGTGGAGATATTTACTGATAAACAGCTACCTACGCAGCATGTTCATGTCGTTCCTAAATGAGCTTTTATCTCTCTCCCCTCACCACAAATCAGATTCTTCTGAGGAGTTCCCAGTACATTATCCTTTCCCCTGTGTAATTACCTTAACAAGCTCAAGCTGTTTTTATTCTCAGAAGGTTTACACCCTGATATACATCTGCCTACCCCCTTCGTAAGTGCAGGTCATAAATGAGCTTTTTTCTCTGTTCCCTCACCACAATCCAGATTCTTTTGGGGAGTTACCAGTACAGTAACCATACCAGGAAGTTCTTAATTTATTTAGCTACTGCTTTTCTTAATCTCAGTGGAGATATTTGCTGATAAACAGCTACCTACGCAGCATGTTCATGTCGTTCCTAAATGAGCTTTTATCTCTCTCCCCTCACCACAAATCAGATTCTTCTGAGGAGTTCCCAGTACATTATCCTTTCCCCTGTGTAATTACCTTAACAAGTTCCAGCTGTTTTTATTCTCAGAAGGTTTACTCCCTGATATACAGCTGCCTACCCCCTTCGTAAGTGCAGGTCCTAAATGAGCTTTTTTCTCTGTTCCCTCACCACAATCCAGATTCTTTTGGGGAGTTACCAGTACAGTAACCATACCAGGAAGTACTTAATTTATTTAGCTACTGCTTTTCTTAATCTCAGTGGAGATATTTGCTGATAAACAGCTACCTACGCAGCATGTTCCTGTCGTTCCTAAATGAGCTTTTATCTCTCTCCCCTCACCACAAATCAGATTCTTCTGAGGAGTTCCCAGTACATTATCCTTTCCCCTGTGTAATTACCTTAACAAGCTCCAGCTGTTTTTATTCTCAGAAGGTTTACTCCCTGATATACAGCTGCCTACCCCCTTCGTAAGTGCAGGTCCTGAACGAGCTTTTTTCTCTGTTCCCTCACCACAATCCACATTCTATTGGGGAGTTACCAGTACAGTAACCATACCAAGAAGTACTTAATTTATTAAGATACTGCTTTTCTTAATCTCAGAGGAGATATTTTCTGATACACAACTACCTACGCAGTATGTTCATGTCGTTCTTAAATGAGCTTTTATCTCTCTCCCCTCACCACAAATCAGATTCTTCTGAGGAGTTCCCAGTACATTATCCTTTCCCCTGTGTAATTACCTTAACAAGGTCCAGCTGTTTTTATTCTCAGAAGGTTTACTCCCTGATATACAGCTGCCTACCCCCTTCGTAAGTGCAGGTCCTAAATGAGCTTTTTCTCTGTTCCCTCACCACAATCCAGATTCTTTTGGGGAGTTACCAGTACAGTAACCATACCAGGAAGTACTTAATTTATTTAGCTACTGCTTTTCTTAATCTTAGTGGAGATATTTACTGATAAACAGCTACCTACGCAGCATGTTCATGTCGTTCCTAAATGAGCATTTATCTCTCTCCCCTCACCACAAATCAGATTCTTCTGAGGAGTTCCCAGTACATTATCCTTTCCCCTGTGTAATTACCTTAACAAGCTCCAGCTGTTTTTATTCTCAAAAGGTTTACTCCCTGATATACAGCTGCCTACCCCCTTCGTAAGTGCAGGTCCTAAATGAGCTTTTTTCTCTGTTCCCTCACCACAATCCAGATTCTTTTGGGGAGTTACCAGTACAGTAACCATACCAGGAAGTACTTAATTTATTAAGCTACTGCTTTTCTTAATCTCATTGGAGATATTTACTGATAAACAGCTACCTACGCAGCACGTTCATGTCGTTCATAAATGAGCTTTTATCTCTCTCCCCTCACCACAAATCAGATTCTTCTGAGGAGTTCCCAGTACATTATCCTTTCCCCTGTGTAATTACCTTAACAAGCTCCAGCTGTTTTTATTCTCAGAAGGTTTACTCCCTGATATACAGCTGTCTACCCCCTTCGTAAGTGCAGGTCCTAAATGAGCTTTTTTCTCTGTTCCCTCAGCACAATCCAGATTCTTTTGGGGAGTTACCAGTACAGTAACCATACCAGGAAGTTCTTAATTTATTAAGCTACTGCTTTTCTTAATCTCAGTGGAGATATTTACTGATAAACAGCTACCTACGCAGCATGTTCATGTCGTTCCTAAATGAGCTTTTATCTCTCTCCCCTCACCACAAATCAGATTCTTCTGAGGAGTTCCCAGTACATTATCCTTTCCCCTGTGTAATTACCTTAAGAAGCTCCAGCTGTTTTTATTCTCAGAAGGTTTACTCCCTGATGTACAGCTGCCTACCCCCTTCGTAAGTGCAGGTCCTGAATGAGCTTTTTTCTCTGTTCCCTCACCACAATCCAGATTCTTTTGGGGAGTTACCAGTACAGTAACCATACCAGGAAGTACTTAATTTATTAAGCTACTGCTTTTCTTAATCTCAGTGGAGATATTTACTGATAAACAGCTACCTACGCAGCATGTTCATGTTCATGTCGTTCCTAAATGAGCTTTTATCTCTCTCCCCTCACCACAAATCAGATTCTTCTGAGGTGTTCCCAGTACATTATCCTTTCCCCTGTGTAATTACCTTAACAAGCTCCAGTTGTTTTTATTCTCAGAAGGTTTACTCAATGATATACAGCTGCCTACCCCCTTCGTAAGTGCAGGTCCTATATGCGCTTTTTTCTCTGTTCCCTCACCACAATCCAGATTCTTTTGGGGAGTTACCAGTACAGTAACCATACCAGGAAGTACTTATTTTATTAAGCTACTGCTTTTCTTAATCTCAGTGGAGATATTTACTGATAAACAGCTACCTACGCAGCATGTTCATGTCGTTCCTAAATGAGCTTTTATCTCTCTCCCCTCACCACAAATCAGATTCTTCTGAGGAGTTCCCAGTACATTATCCTTTCCCCTGTGTAATTACCTTAACAAGCTCCAGCTGTTTTTATTCTCAGAAGGTTTACTCCCTGATATACTGCTGCCTACCCCCTTCGTAAGTGCAGGTCCTAAATGAGCTTTTTTCCCTGTTCCCTCACCACAATCCAGATTCTTTTGGGGAGTTACCAGTACAGTAACCATACCAGGAAGTACTTAATTTATTAAGCTACTGCTTTTCTTAATCTCAGTGGAGATATTTACTGATAAACAGCTACATACGCAGCATGTTCATGTCGTTCGTAAATGAGCTTTTATCTCTCTCCCCTCACCACAAATCAGATTCTTCTGAGGAGTTCCCAGTACATTATCCTTTCCCCTGTGTAATTACCTTAACAAACTCCAGCTGTTTTTATTCTCAGAAGGTTTACTCCCTGATATACAGCTGCCTACCCCCTTCGTAAGTGCAGGTTCTAAATGAGCTTTTTTCTCTGTTCCCTCACCACAATCCAGATTCTTTTGGGGAGTTACCAGTACAGTAACCATACCAGGAAGTACTTAATTTATTAAGCTACGGCTTTTCTTAATCTCAGTGGAGATATTTACTGATAAACAGCTACCTACGCAGCATGTTCATGTCGTTCCTAAATGAGCTTTTATCTCTCTCCCCTCACCACAAATCAGATTCTTCTGAGGAGTTCCCAGTACATTATCCTTTCCCCTGTGTAATTACCTTAACAAGCTCCAGCTGTTTTTATTCTCAGAAGGTTTACTCCCTGATATACAGCTGCCTACCCCCTTCGTAAGTGCAGGTCCTAAATGAGCTTTTTTCTCTGTTCCCTCACCACAATCCAGATTCTTTTGGGGAGTTACCAGTACAGTAACCATACCAGGAAGTACTTAATTTATTAAGCTACTGCTTTTCTTAATCTCAGTGGAGATATTTACTGATAAACAGCTACCTACGCAGCATGTTCATGTCGTTCCTAAATGAGCTTTTATCTCTCTCCCCTCACCACAAATCAGATTCTTCTGAGGAGTTCCCAGTACATTATACTTTCCCCTGTGTAATTACCTTAGCAAGCTCCAGCTGTTTTTATTCTCAGAAGGTTTACTCCCTGCTATACAGCTGCCTACCCCCTTCGTAAGTGCAGGTCCTAAATGAGCTTTTTTCTCTGTTCCCTCACCACAATCCAGATTCTTTTGGGGAGTTACCAGTACAGTAACCATACCAGGAAGTACTCAATTTATTAAGCTACTGCTTTTCTTAATCTCAGTGGAGATATTTACTGATAAACAGCTACCTACGCAGCATGTTCATGTCGTTCCTAAATGAGCTTTTATCTCTCTCCCCTCACCACAAATGAGATTCTCCTGAGGAGTTCCCAGTACATTATCCTTTCCCCTGTGTAATTACCTTAACAAACTCCAGCTGTTTTTATTCTCAGAAGGTTTACACCCTGATATACAGCTGCCTACCCCCTTCGTAAGTGCAGGTCCTAAATGAGCTTTTTTCTCTGTTCCCTCACCACAATCCAGATTCTTTTGGGGAGTTACCAGTACAGTAACCATACCAGGAAGTACTTAATTTATTAAGCTACTGCTTTTCTTAATCTCAGTGGAGATATTTACTGATAAACAGCTACCTACGCAGCATGTTCATGTCGTTCCTAAATGAGCTTTTATCTCTCTCCCCTCACCACAAATCAGATTCTTCTGAGGAATTCCCAGTACATTATCCTTTCCCCTGTGTAATTACCTTAGCAAGCTCCAGCTGTTTTTATTCTCAGAAGGTTTACTCCCTGCTATACAGCTGCCTACCCCCTTCGTAAGTGCAGGTCCTAAATGAGCTTTTTTCTCTGTTCCCTCACCACAATCCAGATTCTTTTGGGGAGTTACCAGTACAGTAACCATACCAGGAAGTACTCAATTTATTAAGCTACTGCTTTTCTTAATCTCAGTGGAGATATTTACTGACAAACAGGTACCTACGCAGCATGTTCATGTCGTTCCTAAATGAGCTTTTATCTCTCTCCCCTCACCACAAATCAGATTCTTCTGAGGAGTTCCCAGTACATTATCCTTTCCCCTGTGTAATTACCTTAACAAGCTCCAGCTGTTTTTATTCTCAGAAGGTTTACTCCCTGATATACAGCTGCCTACCCCCTTCGTAAGTGCAGGTCCTGAATGAGCTTTTTTCTCTCTTCCCTCACCACAATCCAGATTCTTTTGGGGAGTTACCAGTACAGTAACCATACCAGGAAGTACTTAATTTATTAAGCTACTGCTTTTCTTAATCTCAGTGGAGATATTTACTGATAAACAGCTACCTACGCAGCATGTTCATGTCGTTCCTAAATGAGCTTTTATCTCTCTCCCCTCACCACAAATCAGATTCTTCTGAGGAGTTCCCAGTACATTATCCTTTCCCCTGTGTAATTACCTTAACAAGCTCCAGCTCTTTTTATTCTCAGAAGGTTTACTCCCTGATATACAGCTGCCTACCCCCTTCGTAAGTGCTGGTCCTAAATGAGATTTTTTCTCTGTTCCCTCACCACAATCCAGATTCTTTTGGGGAGTCACCATTACAGTAACCATACCAGGAAGTACTTAATTTATTAAGCTACTGCTTTTCTTAATCTCAGTGGAGATATTTACTGATAAACAGCTACCTACGCAGCATGTTCATGTCGTTCCTAAATGAGCTTTTATCTCTCTCCCCTCACCACAAATCAGATTCTTCTGAGGAGTTCCCAGTACATTATCCTTTCCCCTGTGTAATTACCTTAGCAAGCTCCAGCTGTTTTTATTCTCAGAAGGTTTACTCCCTGATATACAGCTGCCTACCCCCTTCGTAAGTGCAGGTCCTAAATGAGCTTTTTTCTCTGTTCCCTCACCACAATCCAGATTCTTTTGGGGAGTTACCAGTACAGTAACCATACCAGGAAGTACTCAAATTATTAAGCTACTGCTTTTCTTAATCTCAGTGGAGATATTTACTGATAAACAGCTACCTACGCAGCATGTTCATGTCGTTCCTAAATGAGCTTTTATCTCTCTCCCCTCACCACAAATCAGATTCTTCTGAGGAGTTCCCAGTACATTATCCTTTCCCCTGTGTAATTACCTTAACAAGCTCCAGCTGTTTTTATTCTCAGAAGGTTTACACCCTGATATACAGCTGCCTACCCCCTTCGTAAGTGCAGGTCCTAAATGAGCTTTTTTCTCTGTTCCCTCACCACAATCCAGATTCTTTTGGGGAGTTACCAGTACAGTAACCATACCAGGAAGTACTTAATTTATTAAGCTACTGCTTTTCTTATTCTCAGTGGAGATATTTACTGATAAACAGCTACCTACGCAGCATGTTCATGTCGTTCCTAAATGAGCTTTTATCTCTCTCCCCTCACCACAAATCAGATTCTTCTGAGGAATTCCCAGTACATTATCCTTTCCCCTGTGTAATTACCTTAGCAAGCTCCAGCTGTTTTTATTCTCAGAAGGTTTACTCCCTGCTATACAGCTGCCTACCCCCTTCGTAAGTGCAGGTCCTAAATGAGCTTTTTTCTCTGTTCCCTCACCACAATCCAGATTCTTTTGGGGAGTTACCAGTACAGTAACCATACCAGGAAGTACTCAATTTATTAAGCTACTGCTTTTCTTAATCTCAGTGGAGATATTTACTGATAAACAGCTACCTACGCAGCATGTTCATGTCCTTCCTAAATGAGCTTTTATCTCTCTCCCCTCACCACAAATCAGATTCTTCTGAGGAGTTCCCAGTACATTATCCTTTCCCCTGTGTAATTACCTTAACAAGCTCCAGCTGTTTTTATTCTCAGAAGGTTTACTCCCTGATATACAGCTGCCTACCCCCTTCGTAAGTGCAGGTCCTGAATGAGCTTTTTTCTCTGTTCCCTCACCACAATCCAGATTCTTTGGGGAGTTACCAGTACAGTAACCATACCAGGAAGTACTTAATTCATTAAGCTTCTGCTTTTCTTAATCTCAGTGGAGATATTTACTGATAAACAGCTACCTACGCAGCATGTTCATGTCGTTCCTAAATGAGCTTTTATCTCTCTCCCCTCACCACAAATCAGATTCTTCTGAGGAGTTCCCAGTACATTACCCTTTCCCCTGTGTAATTACCTTAACAAGCTCCAGCTGTTTTTATTCTCAGAAGGTTTACTCCCTGATATACAGCTGCCTACCCCCTTCGTAAGTGCAGGTCCTGAATGAGCTTTTTTCTCTGTTCCCTCACCACAATCCAGATTCTTTTGGGGTGTTACCAGTACAGTAACCATACCAAGAAGTACTTAATTTATTAAGCTACTGCTTTTCTTAATCTCAGAGGAGATATTTTCTGATAAACAGCTACCTACGCAGTATGTTCATGTCGTTCCTAAATGAGCTTTTATCTCTCTCCACTCACCACAAATCAGATTCTTCTGAGGAGTTCCCAGTACATTATCCTTTCCCCTGTGTAATTACCTTAACAAGCTCCAGCTGTTTTTATTCTCAGAAGGTTTACTCCCTGATATACAGCTGCCTACCCCCTTCGTAAGTGCAGGTCCTAAATGAGCTTTTTTCTCTGTTCCCTCACCACAATCCAGATTCTTTTGGGGAGTCACCAGTACAGTAACCATACCAGGAAGTACTTAATTTATTAAGCTACTGCTTTTCTTAATCTCAGTGGAGATATTTACTGATAAACAGCTACCTATGCAGCATGTTCATGTCGTTCTTAAATGAGCTTTTATCTCTCTCCCCTCACCACAAATCAGATTCTTCTGAGGAGTTCCCAGTACATTATCCTTTCCCCTGTGTAATTACCTTAACAAGCTCCAGCTGTTTTTATTCTCAGAAGGTTTACTTCCTGATATACAGCTGCCTACCCCCTTCGTAAGTGCAGGTCCTAAATGAGCTTTTTTCTCTGTTCCCTCACCACAATCCAGATTCTTTTGGGGAGTTACCAGTACAGTAACCATACCAGGAAGTACTTAATTTATTAAGCTACTGCTTTTCTTAATCTCAGTGGAGATATTTACTGATAAACAGCTACCTACGCAGCATGTTCATGTCGTTCCTAAATGAGCTTTTATCTCTCTCCCCTCACCACAAATCAGATTCTTCTGAGGAGTTCCCAGTACATTATCCTTTCCCCTGTGTAATTACCTTAACAAGCTCCAGCTGTTTTTATTCTCAGAAGGTTTACTCCCTGATATACAGCTGCCTACCCCCTTCGTAAGTGCAGGTCCTAAATGAGATTTTTTCTCTGTTCCCTCACCACAATCCAGATTCTTTTGGGGAGTCACCATTACAGTAACCATACCAGGAAGTACTTAATTTATTAAGCTACTGCTTTTCTTAATCTCAGTGGAGATATTTACTGATAAACAGCTACCTAGGCAGCATGTTCATGTCCTTCGTAAATGAGCTTTTATCTCTCTCCCCTCACCACAAATCAGATTCTTCTGAGGAGTTCCCAGTACATTATCCTTTCCCCTGTGTAATTACCTTAACAAGCTCCAGCTGTTTTTATTCTCAGAAGGTTTACTCCCTGATATGCAGCTGCCTACCCCCTTCGTAAGTGCAGGTCCTATATGAGGTTTTTTCTCTGTTCCCTCACCACAATCCAGATTCTTTTGGGGAGTTACCAGTACAGTAACCATACCAGGAAGTACTTAATTTATTAAGCTACTGCTTTTCTTAATCTCAGTGGAGATATTTACTGATAAACAGCTACCTACGCAGCATGTTCATGTCGTTCCTAAATGAGCTTTTATCTCTCTCCCCTCACCACAAATCAGATTCTTCTGAGGAGTTCCCAGTACATTATCCTTTCCCCTGTGTAATTACCTTAGCAAGCTCCAGCTGTTTTTATTCTCAGAAGGTTTACTCCCTGATATACAGCTGCCTACCCCCTTTGTAAGTGCAGGTCCTAAATGAGCTTTTTTCTCTGTTCCCTCACCACAATCCAGATTCTTTTGGGGAGTTACCAGTACAGTAACCATACCAGGAAGTACTCAATTTATTAAGCTACTGCTTTTCTTAATCTCAGTGGAGATATTTACTGATAAACAGCTACCTACGCAGCATGTTCATGTCGTTCCTAAATGAGCTTTTATCTCTCTCCCCTCACCACAAATCAGATTCTTCTGAGGAGTTCCCAGTACATTATCCTTTCCCCTGTGTAATTACCTTAACAAGCTCCAGCTGTTTTTATTCTCAGAAGGTTTACACCCTGATATACAGCTGCCTACCCCCTTCGTAAGTGCAGGTCCTAAATGAGCTTTTTTCTCTGTTCCCTCACCACAATCCAGATTCTTTTGGGGAGTTACCAGTACAGTAACCATACCAGGAAGTACTTAATTTATTAAGCTACTGCTTTTCTTAATCTCAGTGGAGATATTTACTGATAAACAGCTACCTACGCAGCATGTTCATGTCGTTCCTAAATGAGCTTTTATCTCTCTCCCCTCAACACAAATCAGATTCTTCTGAGGAGTTCCCAGTGCATTACCCTTTCCCCTGTGTAATTACCTTAACAAGCTCCAGCTGTTTTTATTCTCAGAAGGTTTACTCCCTGATATACAGCTGCCTACCCCCTTCGTAAGTGCAGGTCCTGAATGAGCTTTTTTCTCTGTTCCCTCACCACAATCCAGATTCTTTTGGGGTGTTATCAGTACAGTAACCATACCAAGAAGTACTAAATTTATTAAGCTACTGCTTTTCTTAATCTCAGAGGAGACATTTTCTGATAAACAGCTACCTACGCAGTATGTTCATGTCGTTCCTAAATGAGCTTTTATCTCTCTCCACTCACCACAAATCAGATTCTTCTGAGGAGTTCCCAGTACATTATCCTTTCCCCTGTGTAATTACCTTAACAAGCTCCAGCTGTTTTTATTCTCAGAAGGTTTACTCCCTGATATACAGCTGCCTACCCCCTTCGTAAGTGCAGGTCCTAAATGAGCTTTTTTCTCTGTTCCCTCACCACAATCCAGATTCTTTTGGGGAGTTACCAGTACAGTAACCATACCAGGAAGTACTTAATTTATTAAGCTACTGCTTTTCTTAATCTCAGTGGAGATATTTACTGATAAACAGCTACCTACGCAGCATGTTCATGTCGTTCCTAAATGAGCTTTAATCTCTCTCCCCTCACCACAAATCAGATTCTTCTGAGGAGTTCCCAGTACATTATCCTTTCCCCTGTGTATTTACCTTAACAAGCTCCAGCTGTTTTTATTCTCAGAAGGTTTACTTCCTGATATACAGCTGCCTACCCCCTTCGTAAGTGCAGGTCCTAAATGAGCTTTTTTCTCTGTTCCCTCACCACAATCCAGATTCTTTTGGGGAGTTACCAGTACAGTAACCATACCAGGAAGTACTTAATTTATTAAGCTACTGCTTTTCTTAATCTCAGTGGAGATATTTACTGATAAACAGCTACCTACGAAGCATGTTCATGTCGTTCCTAAATGAGCTTTTATCTCTCTCCCCTCACCACAAATCAGATTCTTCTGAGGAGTTCCCAGTACATTATCCTTTCCCCTGTGTAATTACCTTAACAAGCTCCAGCTGTTTTTATTCTCAGAAGGTTTACTCCCTGATATACAGCTGCCTACCCCCTTCGTAAGTGCAGGTCCTAAATGAGATTTTTTCTCTGTTCCCTCACCACAATCCAGATTCTTTTGGGGAGTCACCATTACAGTAACCATACCAGGAAGTACTTAATTTATTAAGCTACTGCTTTTCTTAATCTCAGTGGAGATATTTACTGATAAACAGCTACCTACGCAGCATGTTCATGTCGTTCCTAAATGAGCTTTTATCTCTCTCCCCTCACCACAAATCAGATTCTTCTGAGGAATTCCCAGTACATTATCCTTTCCCCTGTGAAATTACCTTAACAAGCTCCAGCTGTTTTTATTCTCAGAAGGTTTACTCCCTGATATGCAGCTGCCTACCCCCTTCGTAAGTGCAGGTCCTATATGAGCTTTTTTCTCTGTTCCCTCACCACAATCCAGATTCTTTTGGGGAGTTACCAGTACAGTAACCATACCACGAAGTACTTAATTTATTAAGCTACTGCTTTTCTTAATCTCAGTGGAGATATTTACTGATAAACAGCTACCTACGCAGCATGTTCATGTCGTTCCTAAATGAGCTTTTATCTCTCTCCCCTCACCACAAATCAGATTCTTCTGAGGAGTTTCCAGTACATTATCCTTTCCCCTGTGTAATTACCTTAACAAGCTCCAGCTGTTTTTATTCTCAGAAGGTTTACTCCCTGATATACAGCTGCCTACCCCCTTCGTAAGTGCAGGTCCTAAATGAGATTTTTTCTCTGTTCCCTCACCACAATCCAGATTCTTTTGGGGAGTCACCATTACAGTAACCATACCAGGAAGTACTTAATTTATTAAGCTACTGCTTTTCTTAATCTCAGTGGAGATATTTACTGATAAACAGCTACCTACGCAGCATGTTCATGTCGTTCCTAAATGAGCTTTTATCTCTCTCCCCTCACCACAAATCAGATTCTTCTGAGGAGTTCCCAGTACATTATCCTTTCCCCTGTGTAATTACCTTAACAAGCTCCAGCTGTTTTTATTCTCAGAAGGTTTACTCCCTGATATGCAGCTGCCTACCCCCTTCGTAAGTGCAGGTCCTATATGGGCTTTTTTCTCTGTTCCCTCACCACAATCCAGATTCTTTTGGGGAGTTACCAGTACAGTAACCATACCACGAAGTACTTAATTTATTAAGCTACTGCTTTTCTTAATCTCAGTGGAGATATTTACTGATAAACAGCTACCTACGCAGCATGTTCATGTCGTTCCTAAATGAGCTTTTATCTCTCTCCCCTCACCACAAATCAGATTCTTCTGAGGAGTTCCCAGTACATTATCCTTTCCCCTGTGTAATTACCTTAACAAGCTCCAGCTGTTTTTATTCTCAGAAGGTTTACTCCCTGATATGCAGCTGCCTACCCCCTTCGTAAGTGCAGGTCATATATGAGCTTTTTTCTCTGTTCCCTCACCACAATCCAGATTCTTTTGGGGAGTTACCAGTACAGAAACCATACCACGAAGTACTTAATTTATTAAGCTACTGCTGTTCTTAATCTCAGTGGAGATATTTACTGATAAACAGCTACCTACGCAGCATGTTCATGTCGTTCCTAAATGAGCTTTTATCTCTCTCCCCTCACCACAAATCAGATTCTTCTGAGGAATTCCCAGTACATTATCCTTTCCCCTGTGTAATTACCTTAGCAAGCTCCAGCTGTTTTTATTCTCAGAAGGTTTACTCCCTGCTATACAGCTGCCTACCCCCTTCGTAAGTGCAGGTCCTAAATGAGCTTTTTTCTCTGTTCCCTCACCACAATCCAGATTCTTTTGGGGAGTTACCAGTACAGTAACCATACCAGGAAGTACTCAATTTATTAAGCTACTGCTTTTCTTAATCTCAGTGGAGATATTTACTGATAAACAGCTACCTACGCAGCATGTTCATGTCCTTCCTAAATGAGCTTTTATCTCTCTCCCCTCACCACAAATCAGATTCTTCTGAGGAGTTCCCAGTACATTATCCTTTCCCCTGTGTAATTACCTTAACAAGCTCCAGCTGTTTTTATTCTCAGAAGGTTTACTCCCTGATATACAGCTGCCTACCCCCTTCGTAAGTGCAGGTCCTGAATGAGCTTTTTTCTCTGTTCCCTCACCACAATCCAGATTCTTTTGGGGAGTTACCAGTACAGTAACCATACCAGGAAGTACTTAATTCATTAAGCTACTGCTTTTCTTAATCTCAGTGGAGATATTTACTGATAAACAGCTACCTACGCAGCATGTTCATGTCGTTCCTAAATGAGCTTTTATCTCTCTCCCCTCACCACAAATCAGATTCTTCTGAGGAGTTCCCAGTACATTACCCTTTCCCCTGTGTAATTACCTTAACAAGCTCCAGCTGTTTTTATTCTCAGAAGGTTTACTCCCTGATATACAGCTGCCTACCCCCTTCTTAAGTGCAGGTCCTGAATGAGCTTTTTTCTCTGTTCCCTCACCACAATCCAGATTCTTTTGGGGTGTTACCAGTACAGTAACCATACCAAGAAGTACTTAATTTATTAAGCTACTGCTTTTCTTAATCTCAGAGGAGATATTTTCTGATAAACAGCTACCTACGCAGTATGTTCATGTCGTTCCTAAATGAGCTTTTATCTCTCTCCACTCACCACAAATCAGATTCTTCTGAGGAGTTCCCAGTACATTATCCTTTCCCCTGTGTAATTACCTTAACAAGCTCCAGCTGTTTTTATTCTCAGAAGGTTTACTCCCTGATATACAGCTGCCTACCCCCTTCGTAAGTGCAGGTCCTAAATGAGATTTTTTCTCTGTTCCCTCACCACAATCCAGATTCTTTTGGGGAGTCACCATTACAGTAACCATACCAGGAAGTACTTAATTTATTAAGCTACTGCTTTTCTTAATCTCAGTGGAGATATTTACTGATAAACAGCTACCTACGCAGCATGTTCATGTCGTTCCTAAATGAGCTTTTATCTCTCTCCCCTCACCACAAATCAGATTCTTCTGAGGAATTCCCAGTACATTATCCTTTCCCCTGTGTAATTACCTTACCAAGCTCCAGCTGTTTTTATTCTCAGAAGGTTTACTCCCTGATATGCAGCTGCCTACCCCCTTCGTAAGTGCAGGTCCTATATGAGCTTTTTTCTCTGTTCCCTCACCACAATCCAGATTCTTTTGGGGAGTTACCAGTACAGTAACCATACCACGAAGTACTTAATTTATTAAGCTACTGCTTTTCTTAATCTCAGTGGAGATATTTACTGATAAACAGCTACCTACGCAGCATGTTCATGTCGTTCCTAAATGAGCTTTTATCTCTCTCCCCTCACCACAAATCAGATTCTTCTGAGGAGTTCCCAGTACATTATCCTTTCCCCTGTGTAATTACCTTAACAAGCTCCAGCTGTTTTTATTCTCAGAAGGTTTACTCCCTGATATACAGCTGCCTACGCCCTTCGTAAGTGCAGGTCCTGAATGAGCTTTTTTCTCTGTTCCCTCACCACAATCCAGATTCTTTTGGGGAGTTACCAGTAGAGTAACCATACCAGGAAGTACTTAATTCATTAAGCTACTGCTTTTCTTAATCTCAGTGGAGATATTTACTGATAAACAGCTACCTACGCAGCATGTTCATGTCGTTCCTAAATGAGCTTTTATCTCTCTCCCCTCACCACAAATCAGATTCTTCTGAGGAGTTCCCAGTACATTATCCTTTCCCCTGTGTAATTACCATAACAAGCTCCAGCTGTTTTTATTCTCAGAAGGTTTACTCCCTGATATACAGCTGCCTACCCCCTTCGTAAGTGCAGGTCTCATATGAGCTTTTTTCTCTGTTCCCTCACCACAATCCAGATTCTTTTGGGGAGTTACCAGTACAGTAACCATACCAGGAAGTACTTAATTTATTAAGCTACTGCTTTTCTTAATCTCAGTGGAGATATTTACTGATAAACAGCTACCTACGCAGCATGTTCATGTCGTTCCTAAATGAGCTTTTATCTCTCTCCCCTCACCACAAATCAGATTCTTCTGAGGAGTTCCCAGTACATTATCCTTTCCACTGTGTAATTACCTTAACAAGCTCCAGCTGTTTTTATTCTCAGAAGGTTTACTCCCTGATATACTGCTGCCTACCCCCTTCGTAAGTGCAGGTCCTAAATGAGCTTTTTTCTCTGTTCCCTCACCACAATCCAGATTCTTTTGGGGAGTTACCAGTACAGTACCCATACCAGGAAGTACTTAATTTATTAAGCTACTGCTTTTCTTAATCTCAGTGGAGATATTTACTGATAAACAGCTACGTATGCAGCATGTTCATGTCGTTCCTAAATGAGATTTTATCTCTCTCCCCTCACCACAAATCAGATTCTTCTGAGGAGTTCCCAGTACATTATCCTTTCCCCTGTGTAATTACCTTAACAAACTCCAGCTGTTTTTATTCTCAAAAGGTTTACTCCCTGATATACAGCTGCCTACACCCTTCGTAAGTGCAGGTCCTAAATGAGCTTTTTTCTCTGTTCCCTCACCACAATCCAGATTCTTTGGGGAGTTACCAGTACAGTAACCATACCAGGAAGTCCTTAATTTATTAAGCTACTGCTTTTCTTAATCTCAGTGGAGATATTTACTGACAAACAGCTACCTACGAAGCATGTTCATGTCGTTCCTAAATGAGCTTTTATATCTCTCGCCTCACCACAAATCAGATTCTTCTGAGGAGTTCCCAGTACATTATCCTTTCCCCTGTGTAATTACCTTAACAAGCTCCAGCTGTTTTTATTCTCAGAAGGTTTACTCCCTGATATACAGCTGCCTACCCCCTTCGTAAGTACATGTCCTGAATGAGCTATTTTCTCTGTTCCCTCACCACAATCCAGATTCTTTTGGGGAGTTGCCAGTACAGTAACCATACCAGGAAGTACTTAATTTATTAAGCTACTGCTTTTCTTAATCTCAGAGGAGATATTTACTGATAAACAGCTACCTACGCAGCATGTTCATGTCGTTCCTAAATGAGCTTTTATCTCTCTCCCCTCACCACAAAACAGATTCTTCTGAGGAGTTCGCAGTACATTATCCTTTCCCCTGTGTAATTACCTTAACAAGCTCCAGCTGTTTTTATTCTCAGAAGGTTTACTCCCTGATATACAGCTGCCTACCCCCTTCGTAAGTGCAGGTCCTAAATGAGCTTTTTTCTCTGTTCCCTCACCACAATCCAGATTCTTTGGGGAGTTACCAGTACAGTAACCATACCAGGAAGTACTTAATTTTTAAGCTACTGCTTTTCTTAATCTCAGTGGAGATATTTACTGATAAACAGCTACCTACGCAGCATGTTCATGTCGTTCCTAAATGAGCTTTTATCTCTCTCCCCTCACCACAAATCAGATTCTTCTGAGGAGTTCCCAGTACATTATCCTTTCCCCTGTGTAATTACCTTAACAATCTCCAGCTGTTTTTATTCTCAGAAGGTTTACTCCCTGATATACAGCTGCCTACCCCCTTCGTAAGTGCAGGTCATTAATGAGCTTTTTTCTCTGTTCCCTCACTACAATCCAGATTCTTTTGGGGAGTTACCAGTACAGTAACCATACCAGGAAGTACTTAATTTATTAAGCTACTGCTTTTCTTAATCTCAGTGGAGATATTTACTGATAAACAGCTACCTACGCAGCATGTTCATGTCGTTCCTAAATGAGCTTTTATCTCTCTCCCCTCACCACAAATCAGATTCTTCTGAGGAGTTCCCAGTACATTATCCTTTCCCCTGTGTAATTACCTTAACAAGCTCCAGCTGTTTTTATTCTCAGAAGGTTTACTCCCTGGTATACAGCTGCCTACCCCCTTCGTAAGTGCAGGTCCTAAACTAGCTTTTTTCTCTGTTCCCTCACCACAATCCATATTCTTTTGGGGAGTTACCAGTACAGTAACCATACCAGGAAGTACTTAATTTATTAAGCTACTGCTTTTCTTAATCTCAGTGGAGATATTTACTGATAAACAGCTACCTACGAAGCATGTTCATGTCATTCCTAAATGAGCTTTTATCTCTCTCGCCTCACCACAAATCAGATTCTTCTGAGGAGTTCCCAGTACATTATCCTTTCCCCTGTGTAATTACCTTAACAAGCTCCAGCTGTTTTTATTCTCAGAAGGTTTACTCCCTGATATACAGCTGCCTACCCCCTTCGTAAGTACATGTCCTGAATGAGCTTTTTTCTCTGTTCCCTCACCACAATCCAGATTCTTTTGGGGAGTTGCCAGTACAGTAACCATACCAGGAAGTACTTAATTTATTAAGCTACTGCTTTTCTTAATCTCAGAGGAGATATTTACTGATAAACAGCTACCTACGCAGCATGTTCATGTCGTTCCTAAATGAGCTTTTATCTCTCTCCCCTCACCACAAAACAGATTCTTCTGAGGAGTTCGCAGTACATTATCCTTTCCCCTGTGTAATTACCTTAACAAGCCCCAGCTGTTTTTATTCTCAGAAGGTTTACTCCCTGATATACAGCTGCCTACCCCCTTCGTAAGTGCAGGTCCTAAATGAGCTTTTTTCTCTGTTCCCTCACCACAATCCAGATTCTTTGGGGAGTTACCAGTACAGTAACCATACCAGGAAGTACTTAATTCATTAAGCTACTGCTTTTCTTAATCTCAGTGGAGATATTTACTGATAAACAGCTACCTACGAAGCATGTTCATGTCGTTCCTAAATGAGCTTTTATCTCTCTCGCCTCACCACAAATCAGATTCTTCTGAGGATTTCCCAGTACATTATCCTTTCCCCTGTGTAATTACCTTAACAAGCTCCAGCTGTTTTTATTCTCAGAAGGTTTACTCCCTGATATACAGCTGCCTACCCCCTTCGTAAGTACATGTCCTGAATGAGCTTTTTTCTCTGTTCCCTCACCACAATCCAGATTCTTTTGGGGAGTTGCCAGTACAGTAACCATACCAGGAAGTACTTAATTTATTAAGCTACTGCTTTTCTTAATCTCAGAGGAGATATTTACTGATAAACAGCTACCTACGCAGCATGTTCATGTCGTTCCTAAATGAGCTTTTATCTCTCTCCCCTCACCACAAAACAGATTCTTCTGAGGAGTTCGCAGTACATTATCCTTTCCCCAGTGTAATTACCTTAACAAGCTCCAGCTGTTTTTATTCTCAGAAGGTTTACTCCCTGATATACAGCTGCCTACCCCCTTCGTAAGTGCAGGTCCTAAATGAGCTTTTTTCTCTGATCCCTCACCACAATCCAGATTCTTTTGGGGAGTTACCAGTACAGTAACCATACCAGGAAGTACTTAATTTTTTAAGCTACTGCTTTTCTTAATCTCAGTGGAGATATTTACTGATAAACAGCTACCTACGCAGCATGTTCATGTCGTTCCTAAATGAGCTTTTATCTCTCTCCCCTCACCACAAATCAGATTCTTCTGAGGAGTTCCCAGTACATTATCCTTTCCCCTGTGTAATTACCTTAACAATCTCCAGCTGTTTTTATTCTCAGAAGGTTTACTCCCTGATATACAGCTGCCTACCCCCTTTGTAAGTGCAGGTCATAAATGAGCTTTTTTCTCTGTTCCCTCACTACAATCCAGATTCTTTTGGGGAGTTACCAGTACAGTAACCATATCAGGAAGTACTTAATTTATTAAGCTACTGCTTTTCTTAATCTCAGTGGAGATATTTACTGATAAACAGCTTCCTAAGCAGCATGTTCATGTCGTTCCTAAATGAGCTTTTATCTCTCTCCCCTCACCACAAATCAGATTCTTCTGAGGAGTTCCCAGTACATTATCCTTTCCCCTGTGTAATTACCTTAACAAGCTCCAGCTGTTTTTATTCTCAGAAGGTTTACTCCCTGGTATACAGCTGCCTACCCCCTTCGTAAGTGCAGGTCCTAAACTAGCTTTTTTCTCTGTTCCCTCACCACAATCCAGATTCTTTTGGGGAGTTACCAGTACAGTAACCATACCAGGAAGTACTTAATTTATTAAGCTACTGCTTTTCTTAATCTCAGTGGAGATATTTACTGATAAACAGCTACCTACGCAGCATGTTCATGTCGTTCCTAAATGAACTTTTATCTCTCTCCCCTCACCACAAATCAGATTCTTCTGAGGAGTTCCCAGTACATTATCCTTCCCCTGTGTAATTACCTTAACAAGCTCCAGCTGTTTTTATTCTCAGAAGGTTTACTCCCTTATATACAGCTGCCTACCCCCTTCGTAAGTGCAGGTCCTAAATGAGCTTTTTTCTCTGTTCCCTCACCACAATCCAGATTCTTTTGGGGAGTTACCAGTACAGTAACCATACCAGGAAGTACTTAATTTATTAAGCTACTGCTTTTCTTAATCTCAGTGGAGATATTTACTGATAAACTGCTACCTACGCAGCATGTTCATGTCGTTCCTAAATGAGCTTTTATCTCTCTCCCCTCACCACAAATCAGATTCTTCTGAGGAGTTCCCAGTATATTATCCGTTCCCCTGTGTAATTACCTTAACAAGCTCCAGCTGTTTTTATTCTCAGAAGGTTTACTCCCTGAAATACAGCTGCCTACCCCCTTCGTAAGTGCAGGTCCTAAATGAGCTTTTTTCTCTGTTCCCTCACCACAATCCAGATTCTTTTGGGGAGTTACCAGTACAGTAACCATACCAGGAAGTACTTAATTTATTAAGCTACTGCTTTTCTTAATCTCAGTGGAGATATTTACTGATAAACAGCTACCTATGCAGCATGTTCATGTCGTTCCAAAATGAGCTTTTATCTCTCTCCCCTCACCACAAATCAGATTCTTCTGAGGAGTTCCCAGTACATTATCCTTTCCCCTGTGTAATTACCTTAACAAGGTCCCGCTGTTTTTATTCTCAGAAGGTTTACTCCCTGATATACAGCTGCCTACCCCCTTCGTAAGTGCAGGTCCTGAATGAGCTTTTTTCTCTGTTCCCTCACCACAATCCAGATTCTTTTGGGGAGTTACCAGTACAGTAACCATACCAGGAAGTACTTAATTTATTAAGCTACTGCTTTTCTTAATCTCAGTGGAGATATTTACTGATAAACAGCTACCTACGCAGCATGTTCATGTCGTTCCTAAATGAGCTTTTATCTCTCTCCCCTCACCACAAATCAGATTCTTCTGAGGAGTTCCCAGTACATTATCCTTTCCCCTGTGTAATTACCTTAACAATCTCCAGCTGTTTTTATTCTCAGAAGGTTTACTCCCAGATATACAGCTGCCTACCCCCTTCGTAAGTGCAGGTCCTAAATGAGCTTTTTTCTCTGTTCCCTCACCACAATCCAGATTCTTTTGGGGAGTTACCAGTACAGTAACCATATCAGGAAGTACTAAATTTATTAAGCTACTGCTTTTCTTAATCTCAGTGGAGATATTTACTGATAAACAGCTACATAGGCAGCATGTTCATGTCGTTCCTAAATGAGCTTTTATCTCTCTCCCCTCACCACAAATCAGATTCTTCTGAGGAGTTCCCAGTACATTATCCTTTCCCCTGTGTAATTACCTTAACAAGCTCCAGCTGTTTTTATTCTCAGAAGGTTTACTCCCTGATATACAGCTGCCTACCCCCTTCGTAAGTGCAGGTCCTAAAGGAGCTTTTTTCTCTGTTCCCTCACCACAATCCAGATTCTTTTGGGGAGTTACCAGTACAGTAACCATACCAGGAAGTACTTAATTTATTAAGCTAATGCTTTTCTTAATCTCAGTGGAGATATTTACTGATAAACAGCTACCTACGCAGCATGTTCATATCGTTCCTAAATGAGCTTTTATCTCTCTCCCCTCACCACAAATCAGATTCTTCTGAGGGGTTCCCAGTACATTATCCTTTCCCCTGTGTAATTACCTTAACAAGCTCCAGCTGTTTTTATTCTCAGAAGGTTTACTCCCTGATATACAGCTGCCTACCCCCTTCGTAAGTGCAGGTCCTAAATGAGCTTTTTTCTCTGTTCCCTCACCACAATCCAGATTCTTTTGGGGAGTTACCAGTACAGTAACCATAACAGGAAGTACTTAATTTGTTAAGCTACTGCTTTTCTTAATCTCAGTGGAGATATTTACTGATGAACAGCTACCTACTCAACATGTTCATGTCGTTCCTAAATGAGCTTTTATCTCTCTCCCCTCACCACAAATCAGATTCTTCTGAGGAGTTCCCAGTACATTATCCTTTCCCCTGTGTAATTACCTTAACAAGCTCCAGCTGTTTTTATTCTCAGAAGGTTTACTCCCTGAAATACAGCTGCCTACCTCCTTCGTAAGTGCAGGTCCTAAATGAGCTTTTTTCTCTATTCCCTCACCACAATCCAGATTCTTTTGGGGAGTTACCAGTACAGTAACCATACCAGGAAGTACTTAATTTATTAAGCTACTGCTTTTCTTAGTCTCAGTGGAGATATTTACTGATAAACAGCTACCTACGCAGCATGTTCATGTCGTTCCTAAATTAGCTTTTATCTCTCTCCCCTCACCACAAATCAGATTCTTCTGAGGAGTTCCCAGTACATTATCCATTCCAATGTGTAATTACCTTAACAAGCTCCAGCTGTTTTTATTCTCAGAAGGTTTACTCCCTGATATACAGCTGCCTACCCCCTTCGTAAGTGCAGGTCCTAAATGAGCTTTTTTCTCTGTTCCCTCACCACAATCCAGATTCTTTTGGGGAGTTACCAGTACAGTAACCATACCAGGAAGTACTTAATTTATTAAGCTACTGCTTTTCTTAATCTCAGTGGAGATATTTACTGATAAACAGTTACGTACGCAGCATGTTCATGTCGTTCCTAAATGAGCTTTTATCTCTCTCCCCTCAACACAAATCAGATTCTTCTGAGGAGTTCCCAGTACATTATCCTTTCCCCTGTGTAATTACCTTAACAAGCTCCAGCTGTTTTTATTCTCAGAAGGTTTACTCCCTGATATACAGCTGCCTACCCCCTTCGTAAGTGCAGGTCCTAAATGAGCTTTTTTCTCTGTTCCCTCACCACAATCCAGATTCT